>NW_006921973.1:768836-769552 GCF_000298275.1 Orycteropus afer afer
CTTTGCCCTTCCAATGTGTTATCTATTTCTGACAATTTAGTATTAATCTTCCGGATTTCTGTCTGTAGATTTAGAATCATTTCTAATTTTTCATTCATTCTGTCATTTTGTTCTCGTATTTTCTTCCAAAATTCTTATAGGTTTTTTTTCTGTGTTTTCTTTGCTCTGTCTCTCAATCCTTTGAAGATACCTAAATATAATCTTTGAAATCCCTTATCAGAGAGTTCGAATGCTGCTTCTTCCTCAGGGATGTGTTCTGTGTCTGTATCCTTCTCCCTTGTTTCTACCACTTTATCCTGCTTCTTTGTGTGGACTGTGATGGTCTGGGATAGTGGCATGGGATAATGCTCTTAGTACACAATCATGTAATGAAAACTCAAATACCACAGACACCACAACCAAACAGAATTTTTTCGGTGCTTTATTACTTACATAAAAATAACATTTTACATGTTTTGTGAGGAATTTTACATACATGATTTTACTTAATTCTTACAATAATCCTTTGAAATGGACAAGGTAAATATTCAAACCCAAGTTATGGCTGTCATTGGCCTTTCAATGCTTCCCATTTATTGTCCAAGGAAGTAAGAGAATATACATAAATGGAGAAAGATGATGGTAAGGCAGATGAGATTTTGGAACATTCCAGATTTAGCTTTTGTACCAATCCTTACCCATTTCAATCATGGGGAAAAAAAAAAAAAAAATATATA
>NW_006921973.1:771031-774922 GCF_000298275.1 Orycteropus afer afer
CATTCCTACTTCCGTAGTGATACTGCCTCGGAAACCCAAGGAGGGGTCGCTATGAGTCGGGGCCAACTCGACGGCACATAACAACAACAACAACAGTATTTCATAAGCAGTTTTCCAGGTCTGTCTTCCAAGGTGTGTCTGTAGGGGTTCAATCCCCAACTGTTTGGCTAGTAGTACAAATAAGAGTCAGAAACACTAAAAAGGAAGAACTCCATAGGGAGACTAGTCCTTTCAGATATTAAAACATATGTGGTGATACTGCCTGGGAAACCTAAGGAGGGGTCACTATGAGTCAGGTCTGACTTGACGGCACATACAAACAAAGCTTCTATAACTGAAATAGTGTAGATATCAAAGGAATGTATTAGAAATTCCAGAACCACAGAACTGCATATATGAATCTGTATACATTATAAAGGTGCTATCTCAAATCACTGAAGTAATCATTGTCTTTGAGATAATTGGATAACCATTTGGAGAAATATGAAGTCACATTCATCTGTCATACCATACCTAAATAAGAATAAATTCTGAATGTGTTTTTCAGGGATATTAAAGAGAAATATAATGCTATACAGATATTAGGATAATAATTGATAAATATATTATTTGAATATGAGGAAAAACCACCTAACTCTTCAGCCTCCTAACTAAACATTCGGACACAATCAACATAAGTAGTTAATTAATTTGGTTATATAAATATAAAAGAAAATTTGTGCAAAACAAAAATAGCTTAATTTAATTCAAGGAAAAGTGGAAAAATGAAAGAAAATATTTGTGAACAATATAATATTGTTAAAGATTAGTACCTCTAATATGGGAAAAAATTGATAAATTAAAAAAAAAAATCCTCACCGTCATGAAGTCAGTTCTGACTCATAGTGTATCCTTTCACCATACTTATTCAATCTGTATGCTGAATAAGTAATCCCAGAAGCTGGACTATATGAAGAAAAATCTGGCTTCAGGATTGAAAGAAAACTCATAAACAACCTGTGATATGCATATTACACAATCTTGCTTGATGAATGTGAAAATGACTTGAAGCACTTACTGGTGAAGATCAAAGGCTGCAATCCGTAGTATGGATCCCACTTCAACATAAAAAACAAACAAACAAAAAAAAACTCCACAACTGGACCTATAAGCAACATCATGTTATATGGAGAAAAGATTGAATTTGCATTTCATTTTACTTTGATCC
Source organism: Orycteropus afer afer (assembly GCF_000298275.1). Classification (NCBI taxonomy): domain Eukaryota; kingdom Metazoa; phylum Chordata; class Mammalia; order Tubulidentata; family Orycteropodidae; genus Orycteropus; species Orycteropus afer. The sequence goes on from NW_006921973.1 coordinate 772,239, forward strand.
ACAATCAACTACTATGGTAGCAGCAGTCAATAAATTAGACGTCATATTCTACTGGGCACATTTGCTACAAGGGACCATTTTTACAAAGGATACCTAGCAAGAACATAAGGAGACTTTTTAAAGTGCTAAAGAGCAAAGATATCATTTTGAAGACTAAAGGGTCCCTAAACTAAGTTATAGTACTTTCAACCACTTCATGTGCGTGTGAAAGCTGGTGAATGAATATAGAAGACTGAACAAGAATTAATGCCATTGAATTGTGGTGTTGGTGAAGAATACTGAAAGTACAATAGACTGACCCCCTCCAAAAAAAGAAAATCAAACTCAATGCCATCAAAATCACTGCTGTTGAGTTGGATCTGACCAGAGTGATCCCTCCTTGGGTTTCTGAGGCAATATTGCTACAGAAGTAGATTGCCCAATCTTCCTTCCGAGGAGTTGCTGGTGGATTTGAACCCCCAGTCTTCTGGTTAGCAGTTAAATGCCTTAGGCACTATGCCATCAGAGCTCCTAGCAAAGTGAGTGGAAGAGATACATATTTGTGCCCATTCCAAAGAAAGGTAGCCCAACAGAGTGCAGAAATTATTGAACAATATCATTAATGTCACACGCAAGTAAAATTTTGCTGAAAATAATTCAAAAATGGTTGCAGCAGGATGTTGACAAGAAACGATGAGAAATTCAAGCTAGATTCAAAAGAGGATGTGGAATGAGGAATGCCATTGCTGATGTCAGATTGATCTTAGCTGAAAGAACAGAATACCAGAAAGATGGTTACCAGAGTTTCATTGACTATTCAAAGGCATTTGACTGTGTGGCTCCTACCAAATTATGGAATACCCATTCTTCTCAATGTTGCCCATAGTTTGGTTCTGTTGTACATGGGGTAGCTATGAGTTGACAACTACTAAATGACACCTAACAACAACATAAAGAGACTAATAAACTAAAGCATATAAAGTCAATGGAGTTTTTTATGGCTTTTACAAGAATGAGGAATTCGCTGTTAATGATATGGAGTGAATTTTAGGAAATACTAAGTAAAAAATGCAACTTGAAAAAGAGTATATGTAGCTTACAAAAATTTGTGTAAGAATGGAAAATAAGATTGTGAAAAGAAACAGAGTAATAAACAATAAAACAATGCAGTTGAATACCTACAAAGGATGGGAGGACAAGTGTAGAATCATATGAGAAGGAGTAGTTTTCTTTGAGTACAAATTTGTATAATTTTGACTTTGGAGAAGATTATTTGTTCAAGGAGCTCTGGTGGTGTAGCACTTAAGGCACTTAACTGATAACCAGAAGGCTGGTGGTTCAAACCTACCAGCCATTCCTTGGAAGGGAAATTGAGCAATCTACTTCCATAGAGATACTGTTTCAGAAACCCACGGAGGGGTCTCTATGAGTCAGAACAACTAGAGAGCAGTGAGTAGTATATGTTCTACACATAATCATAAAAAAAATTGAAATAGGGAAAAAAATAAATACTGGAAGTAAAATGAAAAAAGAAACCGAATTATATTTCAATAACATAATTCGATGGAAGGAAAGGATCAAGTGAGGCATGGAGGGATAAGAGGAGGGAAGAAGAAATGAAGTACAATTTAAGTAACTTCTGAGCAAAATATTTGTCTGCATACCCTCAGTCTTGATTGGTGGAGATTTAAAATAAATCCTCAACTTTTTTTAGATTTGTTTTTGCAGTAGTAGGGATGAAGCAATAATGAAAACATTTTTGATGTTGCATAGGTATAAGCCAATGAATAAAGGTTCTCACTGAAGAAGAAGAGACAAATAAGGAGTGAGGAAAGGAGAAAAAAAAAAAGAAGAAGAAGAAAAGTCTGTAGGAGATATATTGGAATTAGTGGTACAAGTGTGAACTTACATGAATTTCTCATATGTTTTTGAGAAAATTATTTTGTAGAAGAGATCACTAAACAGACATTGAAAGAATTAATGCAGATTAATTTTCCAAGCCAGTTATGGTTATGAAACTCTGATTAATTATTTAAAAATATATATTCTTTTCTTTTATAGTACCTGTGAATCATACACCTGTACACTGTCAGCTCTATAATAAATACTTCCTCTCTAAATTTTAAAATGTAAAAGTATTACCATTTAGAACATCAGTGCAATAAAAATAAAATTTTGATCACTTTAATGTTTTAAGTGTTCTTTCAATTAAAGCCTTAGAATTAAAAGTTGGCAGAATCTTGGGCAATTAATAAAATGTAAGCTATAATGATAAAAATGAAAGCAATAACATAAAGTGTATGTTAGTTGCCGAGGTTTTACACAAAAAGCTGGTGAAAATATGTTGCTAACAGTCTAAAAGTTCCTTAAGTGCTATCCCCTATTGCTTGGATTAAGTTATAATAATAAATGCATGTAATACTTGGATCTTCTTCCACAAATTTGATTCACAAAGAATTAAAACAAAACTATTTAGTGAGAAATTTGACTGACCATTATATGTGGTTCTGACAACCATATCTGTGATTGTAACTGCTCATTTGTTTATTCTTTGTGTGTGTGTGTGTGTGTGTGTGTGTGTGATTTGGGTGAAGGTTTACAGAGCAAATTCACTTTCCATACAGTGGTTCACATATACTTTGTCTCATGACATTGACCACAGTTTACCACAATGCAACAGCTCCCCTCCCACTTCCTCCCCATAG
>NW_006921973.1:777692-824948 GCF_000298275.1 Orycteropus afer afer
CTTCAAAGAATTACACATTGCATAGCTGATAAATTTAAGAGGAATAGTGTTGCATTCATTCATTCATTCTAAAAAAGGACATTTCAAGATATGCTCTGAAGACAATGCTGTCAATGATAGGATGATATCCATTAACCTACAAAAATGAGTAGTTAATACTACAATTACTGAAATTTATACACTAGTCACTAAAGACAAAGATTCAGAAATTAATGATTTTTACCTATCTTTTCAGTCTCAAATTGACTAAAGATGGAATCAAGATATATTAATATCTGCTTGTTATTAGAACATGAAAATTGGAAACAAAGAAGGATCATCAGTAATTAGAAAATATGGTCTTGATGATAGAAACTCCACTGGAGATCACATGATAAAATTTTGTAAGATCAATGACTTACACCTCAAAAATACCATTTTTTCATCAACATTATTGGGGACTATACACATGGACCTCACCAGATTAAATACTCAAGAATCAAATTAACTACATCTGTGGAAACAGTTGATGGAGAAGCTGAACATCATCAGTCAGAATAAGGCCAGGGGATGACTATGGAATAGTCAATCAGTTGTTCCTGTCCAAGTTGAGGTTGAAGCTGAAGAAAATTAAAACAAGTTCATGATGGCCATAATTGCATCTTGAGTTTATCCCACCTGAATTTAGACACCATCTGAACAACATATATGATGTGTTGAATACCAGTAACTGAAGACCAGATGTGGTAGTTAAGTTTGTGTATCAACTTGGCTGGGCTTGGTTGAGTGAATGAGTAGCACGATGTAGTATACCCCATGATGAGACTGGTAATCAACTGCATGGTGTGATCTATCACAAGCAGCTGAATAGCTGCTTTAGTGATGTGGTCTGCTTCCTGTATAAAGGAGAAGCCTCTGAGAACAGTATCTAGCTTATGGCACACTTGAACCCTGCATGTAGCCATGCTGTTGTTCAGCAGTCTGCCATGCTCTGCTGGCCTTGGGACTTTCAATGGACTTGAAATAATGGCCTGCCATGTGGTTTGGCAACATCAGGACTGTGCTTTTTTACTTGTCAACCTTGGGCTTGTCAGTCTCAGCAGCCAGCAGCAGTCTGAGTGAAGAAAAGCTTCCAGCTTCAGTGGGCTGGGACCAGGAGGCAGAGCTGAAACACAAGGTTGAGGGGCTTTCACCCAGCCCCTAGAGCCTGTCACTTCAAACTTGGACTTAAAGTCTCCAAACTCTAAGAGAATAACTCCTGTTTGTTAAAGCCATCCCATTTATGGTATATTCCTGTCAGAGCAGCACCGGATAACCAGAACACCAGACAAGTTGTGGGATGACCTCAAGAACAACATGACATATTCATGAAAAAAAAAAAACTCATCAAAAAGACAGAAAAGGAAGAAGAGACCAACTGATGTCAAAAGAAACTCTGAAACTTGCTCTTGAATGATGAGTGGCTAAAGCAAAAGGAAGACAGGATGAAGTAAAGTTGCTGAACAGAAAATTTCAAAGGACAGCTCAAAAAGACAAAGTAAGGTATTATAATGAAATGTACAAAGAACTGGAGTTAGAATATCAAAAAGGAAGAACATGCTCAAAGTTTTTGAAGCAGAAAAAAACAAAAATAAAATAAAATAACCTCTAACCACCAATTATAATATTGAAGGATTCTATGGAAAAAACATTGAATGAAGCATGTAGCATCAAAAGAAGATAGAAGGAATACACAGAGTCATCATATAAAAAAGAATTGGTCAACATTTAATATCTCTGGAGGCATATGATCAAGAACTGCTGTTATTGAAAAAGAAGTCCAAGCTGCACAGAAAAAATTGGGAAAAATAAGGACCCAGAATTGATGGAATACCCATTGTGATGTTTCAACAAAAGGATTCAGCACTGGAGGTGCTAATTTGTTTATTTCAAGAAATTTGAAGTCAGCTATCAGGCCAACTAAGTAGAAGAGATCCATATTTGTGTCAATTACAATAAAAGGTGATCCAACAGAATGCAGAAGTTAACATATAATATCATTAATATCACATACAAGTAAAATTTTGCTGAAAACGATTCAAAAATAATTGTGGCATTATATTGACAGAGAATTGCTAGAAATTTAGCCCCGAATCAAAAGAGGATGCAGATCAAGTTATATCATTTTTGCTATCAAATGGATCTTGGCTACAAGTAGGAAATACCAGAAAGATGTTTATCTATGTTTTATTAACTATGAAAAAAGTCATTTGACTGTGTAGATCATAACAAATTATAGATAACATTCTTAAAAATGGAAATTCTAGAACACTTAATTATACTCATGAGAAATCTTTAGATAAACCAAAATCAGGAAAAGTGTGTGTCAGTGTTTTTCCTTTAGCTGTTCTTATTCCATCTGCATGCTGAGCAAATAATCTAAGAAACTGAACTATATTAAGAACATGGCATCAGGACTGGAGGAAGAACCATTAACAATTTGTTACATGCAGATGACACAACCTTGCTTGCTGAAAGTGAAGATGACTTGAAGCACTTACAGAGAAAGATCAGAGACTGCAGTCTTCAGTATGGACTACACCTCAACATAAAGAAAACAAAAATCATCACAACAGGAACAACAAGCAACACCATGATCAATGGAGAAAAGATTTAAGTTTTTTCAGGGATTTCATTTTACTTGGATACACAATCAACACCCATGAATGCAGCAGTTAAGAAATGAAATGACTTATTGCATTGGGTAGATCTGCTGCAAAATGCCACTTTAAAATGTTAAATAGAAAATAAGTCACTTTGAAGAGTAAGGTGTGCTTGACCCAAGAAATGGCCTTCAATAGCCTCATATGCATGTGAAAGCTAAAAAATGAGTAAAGACAACTGTAGAAGAATTGATACATTTGTATTGTGTTGCTGTGGAAGGGTATTAAATGTACCATGGACTGCTAGAGAAAAAATCTGTCTTGGAAGATTTGTAAATATAAATCCAGAATACTCCCTTGAAACAAAAATGGCCAGAATTCATATCTCATATTTTGGTCATGTTGCCAGAAGGGACCAATTCCAGGAGAAGGATATCATACATGGTAAAGTAGAGGATCAGGGGCAAAAGAAAGACACTCAGTGAGATGGATTGGGTCAGTGACTGTGACATGTATTGAAACATGGCCTCAATTGTGAGGATGGTGGAGGTCTGGGCCATGTTTCATTCTGTTGTACATCAGTACACTATGAGTTGGACCTGACTCGACCAGCACCTAACAACAACATGAAAAAGAAGTTGAATATGTTATGAATGAGCATTGAATTCACTGTAGCACTTAACTCTGGAGAAGCTTATCCATGTTCAGCTTATTCAAGTCTTGCATTTTCTACTTCACCCTCTCAAAATCTCTCAGTGAGTTACTGGCATTTTACTATATGTTAAAGTAACTGGTGTTCAACAGAACATGGCATGAATTTAATATATGAAGAGAATTTGAATGGACTTATCTGCTAGATTTGGGTTATAGGAAAACATAATTCATGTATGACAAATAAATATATTTTAAAATCTGAATTATTTTTATTTATTACATATATATGTATAGATTTTTCTGATACTTATGATTTTATGATTTATTTAGTCTTTTTGTTATCCTCAGCAATATTACAGTATGAACATAAGTTGTTACATTAAACAAAATTTAGTCTTGTTTTGCAAATGTAAGCTTAAAAATATTTGTTTTCATTGCCAAGTAAGAAACCACCCCAAAGTTTAGTGCCTAAGTAATTGTAGTAATATTTTTCTTTTTTTCCTACTTGACCTGTGATTCAGTTAATACAGCCAGGGCTTGCAGAATGACTTTGCTCAGGCTGAGATGACTGGAGTGGTTATGCTTCTCTTTCTGGGTTAATGGGGAAGCTAGAACAGCTGTGTTTTAGTTAACTTTCTCCACAAACCAGCAACCTAAGCTGTATTATTTTCATGGCAAATTAAACACAGGAGACTTAGAGCTGTCACTTTCCCATTATATCACCAAGCCAAGTTATATGACCAAGCCCTGCACAAAGGGAGTGGTGGAGATACAATCATTATGAGGGTATAGTAAAGATGTGGATGCAGCAGAGTGAAATATCAGGGCCAGTCATTCAGCCTTAAACAAAAATGTTTCATTACACTTACTGTAAACTCCTAATAAAAAATAAAAATGAGTAATATATTTTAATTCACCATGAAATGTAATATTCAGCAGATGCAATTAGACATTATTTACCCAATATACTATGACTCTGTGATGTGATATTTGTGAAATATTTTAAAATGTAACATAAAGATATTTTGCTTATGATCTTCAATATATACATACAAATAAGAATATGTCACAAACTGTCTCTGATTTTAAGAATGAATAGCATTTCTTTATAGAGTAGCTATATTAGAGACTATGCTAAACACTTTTGTTAGAACTAATTTAATCATCACAAAAATAACATGAGGTTGGCATGATTATCTTCATTTAATGGAGGAAAGTTGTCTGATTTTTGTCAGCACTTCTAAAGTAATGGCAAACAGAAAAGAAGATTTAACAGAGTAATATGTTCAGGAAAAGTGAAAAAAAAAATATTTTGAGTAAAAAAAAGGCTTTCTTATATTCAATTCCATGGAAACGATTATCAAGATTCTACAAGCATTTCATTCCTTGGTCAAAAATCAATATGATCATCCATTTACAATTCACCTAATATCCTTTTCCTCGTGTTTACGCATCTATTAGATGGGAATAGAAATAGCATAAAGCTCTTTCATCAGTTACTTAAGACTTGTAAACTATCTTGACTTATCCTCATTTCTCATGATCATAGCAATATTAATGTATATCATTGCCAATAAATATAATGATTGAATGTTCATTTTTAACATAAAGGCACATTTTTTATTCTTCAGTCAGATAAATTTGCTAGTGAATTCAGCACTGTAGTTCTGTAATTTATGATAGGGAAAAAGATTACATTACACATAAAACAATCCATTGCATTTTGACACTCTCATGGACCAACCAATATCTCATAAGTATACTTTTCATTTTTGGAGAAGTAAAGGAAGACTAGGGAAAGACTATTTTTCATGTTTTCATTCACATTGTAACAGTTTAGTTCAAATCATTATTAAACCATTGGGGATGAGGCAAAAAAATGTTGTTTTTGTTAGGTGCTTTCAGTCAGTTTCAATTCATAGCTACTCTATGTAAACCATGTAAAATGAAACATTGTCTGCTCCTGTGCCATCCCCAGAATTATTCTGTGTTTGAGTCCTTTCTTGTAGCTACTATGTCAATACATCTCAATGAGGTTCTTCCTCTTTTTTGCTGACCCACTTTATGAAGAACAATATTCTTCTCCTGAGACTAGTAACTCCAGATAACATACCCAAAATATGTTAGACAAACTCTTGCCATTCTTACTTCTAAGGAGCATTCTGTACGTACTTCTTCCAAGACAGATCTGTTCACTCTTCTGCCAGTCCATGGCATATTCGATACTCTTTGCAAAGATCATTATTTAAATTCATCAATTCTTCTGTCTTCCTCATTTATTGTTTGACTTTCCCAAGCATATAATGCAGTCATATGCTTTTTGTTCCATGACTTGGATCAGAAGAATATTATTCCTCAAAGTCGTATCTTGGCTTTCAGTACTTTAAAGAAGTTGTTTTGGTAGTTTCACTCAATGATTTCTTGATTTCTTCCATGGATGTTGATTGTGGATACAAGTAAAATGAAATCCTTAACAACTTCAATCTTTTCTCAATTTGTCATGATGTTGCTTACTGGTCCAATTGTGAGGATTTTTATTTTCTTTATGATGCAATGTAATCCATTCTGAAGGTTGCAGATTCTGATCTTCATCAGTAAGTATCTCAAGTCCTCTTAGCTTTAGGCAAGGAAGGTTGTATCATCTGCATATTCTAAGTTGTTAATGAGTCTTCCTCTAATCCTGATGCTTCACAGATTGGTCACTTAGCATACAAAATGAGTAAGTATGATGAAAGGATTCAATACTCACACTCTTTTCCTGATATCCTCTTGTTCTGTTTGAATGACAGCCTCTTGGTCTATGTATAATTTCCTAATGAGCACAGTTATGTGTTATGGAATGCCCATTCTTTGAAATGTTGTCCATAGAATGGAATCCAATTATTTGAATAGTCACCAAAAAAAAAAAAAAAATTACATGTAAACATGTTTCTGGCATTCTGATTTCAGCCAAGGTCCATCTGACATCAGCAATGGTATCCTTTCTTCTACTTCCTCTTCTCAGTCCAGCTTGAATTTCTAGCAGTTCCTTGCCAATGTACAGCTACAAACATTTTAAAATTATTTTCAGCAAAATTTTATTTGCATATGATATTGATGACATTGTTCAATGATTTCAGCATTCTGTTGGATAACCTTTATTCAGAAAGGACACAAATACAGATCTCTTCCATTCAGTTGGCCAGGTAGCTGTCTTCTAAATTTCTTGGAGTAGAGGACTGATTGCTTTCAGCACTACATCCAATAGTTCAAACATGTCCATTTGTATTTCATAAATTCCTGGAGCCTTGGTTTTCACCAGTATATTCAGTGCAGCTTAGGAGTCTTTCATTAATGCCATTGGTTCTTGATCAGATGTTCCTTAATGAAGTGGTTGAATATTGACCAGTTTGGTACAGTGACCCTGTGTATTCCCTCCATCTTCTTTGATGCTTTCTGTATCATTCAATATTTTGTCCATAGAATTTTTCAATATTGTCACTCAAGGCTTGAATTTTTTCTTCTGGTCTTTTTCTTTTAGAAATACTGAGCATGTTCTTCCCTTCTGATTCTCTAGCTCCAGATATTTGTACATTTCATTGTAATACTTGATTTTGTCCTGTTGAGTCACCCTTTGAAATCTTCTGTTAAGTTATTTTATTTCATCATTTCTTCCATTTATTTTGCCTACTCTATGTTTAATAGCAACATTCAGAGTCTCCTTTGACATCTGCTTTGTTTCTTTCTTTCCTGTATTTTTAATGAGCTTTTGCTTTCTTCATATACGATATCTTGATTGCATCCCATGACTTAACTGGTCTTCGGTTATTAGTGGTCAATTCATTACATCTATCCTTGAGATTCTCTCTCAACTCAGGTGGGGCATATTCAAGATCATACTTTGGCTCTTATGGAGATATTTTAATTTTCTTAGCTTCAAGCTGAACTTATATACGAGCGGTTCATGGTCTGTTTAGCAATCAGTTTCTGGCCTTGTTTTAGCTGATGATATTGAGCTCTCCACAGTCTTTTGCCACAAATGTACTTCATTTTATTACTGTTATTTCATCCACCAAGGTCCACATTTATAGTGGCCAAGGCCATTTTTTTTTTTTTTTTTTTTTGCAATTCCTGATCCTTCTGCTTTGCTTTCCGTTTTCACATTCCAATTACCAATAATTATTAGTGCATCTTGAGTGCAGATTTGATCAAATTCACACTGCAGACATTGGTAAAAATCTTCAATTTCTTCATCAGTGGCATTAGGGTTGGTGCATAAATTTGAACAATAGCCATATTAACTCACCTTCCTTATAGGCATTTGTAGGATAGTAGATAGTATCCTATCATAATCTTGAAATGTTCTTTTGATGGTCAATACTACACCCTTCCTCATCAATTTGTCATTCCTTATATAGTAGAACAAATGGTAGTTATGGGAGTTAAGTTTGTGTGTCAACCTGGCTGGGTCTGGTTGAGTGGCTGTGCTGAATGTAGTATTCCCCATGATGAGACTGGTAATCAGCTCCATGGTGGAATCCATTGTGAGCAGCTAAGTAGCTGCCATAGGGATGTGGTCTGCTTCCCATATATAAGAAACAGCTTTGGGAATGGTCTCTAGCCTATGGCACACTTGAACCCTGCATGTAGCCAAGTCATTGTTCAGCAGTCTGCCATGCTTTGCTGATCTTGGGACTTTTAATTGACTTGAATTAACAGCCTGCTGAGGAGCTCTGGTAGCATAGTGCTAAAGCACTTGACTGCTAACCAGAAGGCTGGCGGTTCAAACCCACCAGCCACTCCTTGGATGGAAAGTTGGACAATCCTACTTCCGTAGTGATACTGCCTCGGAAACCCAAGGAGGGGTCGCTATGAGTCGGGGCCGACTCGACGGCACATAACAACAACAACAGTATAGTTTGGTAACATTGAGACTATGCCTTTTTACTTGTCAAATTTGAGCTTGTCAGCCTCAGCAGCCAGCAGCTGAGTGAAGAAAAGTCTCCAGCGTCAGTGGACTGGGAGCAGAAGGTAGAGCTGAAGCCCAAGTTTGAGGGGTTTTCACTCAACCCCTACAGCCTGGCATTTTGAACTCTGACTTAAAGCCTCCAATCTGTAAGAAAATGTTTGTTCAAACCATCCCATTTGTGGTATCTTCTGTTAGAGTGGCACTAGGTAACGAAAACAGTCCAATTCAAAATTGTTAATACCAGTCCATTTCAGCTAACTAATGCCTGGAATATCAACTTTTATGTGTTCCATTTCATTTTTGACTAGTTCCAGTTTTCCTAGATTCATATGTCATACATTCCTTATTCTGATTAATTGATTTTTTTTTTCCTCAATGTGAGTGAAACTACATCAGCAAATGACGATCCTTAAAGATTTACTCCATCCTTGCCATTAAGATTAACTCTTCTTTGAGCCCACCACTTGTCTGTCAGTTTGTCATAGTGTGGTGGCATGTGTGTTGCTATAAGGCTGGAGGCTATGCCACTGGTATTTCAAATGCCAGCAGGGTCACACATGGTGGACAGATTTCAGAGGAACTTCCAGACTAAGACAGACTTGGAAGAAAGAAGGGGCCATCTACTTCTCAAAAAAAAAAAAAAAAAAAGGCTAGTGAAAGCCTTATGAATAGTAGTGAAACACTGTCTGATATAGTACTGGAAAACGAATAGCCCTAAAACATTGTCTGATATAGTACCAGAAGATGAACCACTCAGTTTGGAAGGCACTCAAAATTGGATTGGAAAAGACCTGCCTCCTCAAAGTAGACTTGACCTCAATGACACTGATAGAGTAAAGCTTTTGGGATCTCCATTTGCTGATGGGCATGACTCAAAATGGTAAGAAACAGATGCAAACATCCAATAACAATCAGAACTTGGAATGTATGAAGTATGAATCTAGAAAAATTAGAAGTTATCAAAAATGAAATGGAATATGAAAAGATCAATATCCTAGGCACTAGTAAGCTGAAGTGGACTAATTTTTGGCCATTTTGAATCAGGCAATCATATGGTCTACTATGCTGGAGAGATGAATTGAAGAGGAATGGCATTACATTAATCATCACAAAGAATGTTTGAAAATCTTTCCTGAGGTATAATACTGTCAGTGATAGGATAATATTCATAGGTACAAAAGGAAGACCAATTAATATTACTATTATTCAAATTTATGCACTAACAACCAACACCAAAGATGAAACAATTGAAGATTTTTACTAACTTCTGCAGTCTGAAATCAACAAGATATACAATCAAAATGTATTGATGATTACTGGTGATTGGAATGCAAAAGTTGGAAACAAAGATGAATGATTGGTAGTTGGGAAATATGGCATTGGTGATAGACATAATGTTGGAGATCCCTTGATAGGATTTTGCAAGTCCAACTACTTATTCATTCCAAATACCTTTTTTGCACAACATAAAAGGCATCCATACACATGGAGCTCACCAGATGGAATACATAGGAATGATATTGACTACATCTTTGGAAAGAGGCGATGAAGAAGCTCAATATCATCAGCTAAAACAAGGCCAGGAGCTGACTGTGGAACCAACCATCAATTGTTCATGTTGAATGAAAAAAAATAAAAGAAGTCCACAAAATACAACCTTGATAAAATCCCACCTGAAATCAGAGATCATCTGAAAACTAGATTTGATTAATTGAACACCAATGATCGAAAACCAGACGAGTGTGGGATGACATCAAGAACATCATACATGATGAAAGTAAATGGTCATTACAAAGACAGGAAAGGAAGAAAACACCAAAATGAATGTCAGAAGAAACCCTGAAACTTTCTTTTGAATAGAGTATGGCTGAAGTGAATGGAAGAAATGATGACATAAATAAGCTAAACAGAAGATTTCAAAGGGCAGCTTGAGAAGACAAAGTAAAGTATTATAATGAAATGTGCAAAGACCTGGAGTTACAAAACCAAAGGGGAAGAACGCACCTGGCATTTCTCAAGCTGAAAGAATTGAGGAAAAAATTCAAGGCTTGAGTTGCAATATTGAAGGACCAGCCACTCCTTGGAAGGAAGATGGGGCAATCTACTTCTGTAGTGATACTGCCTCAGAAACCCAAGGAGGGGTTGTTATGAGTTGGGTCTGACTTGATGGCACAGAACAACAACAACAACATGGGCAAAATATTGAACAATGTGGGAAATAGCAAAAGAAGATGGAGAGAATACAGAGTCACTGTACCAAAAAAGAATTGATCAATGTTCAATTATTTCAGGAGTTAGCATAAGATCAAGAACCAAAGGTATTGAAAGAAGTCCAATCTGCACTGAAGGGATTGGTGATAAACAAAGTTCTAGGAATTGATGGAATATCAATGAGATGTTTCAACACATGGACACAGTACTGGAGGTTCTTACTTATCTATAGCAAGTTATTTGGAAGATAGCCACCTGGCGAACTGAGTGGAATAGATTCATATTTATGCTCATTCCAAAGAAAAGTGACACAACAGGATGTGGAAATTAACAAACAATATCATTAATACTACATGCAAGTAAAATTTTGCTGAAGAAAATTCAAAAATGGTTGCAGCAGTATATTGACAGGGAATTTCCAGAAATTCAAGCTGGATTCAGAAGAGAGCATGGAATGAAAGATATCATAGCTGATGTCAGATAGATCTTGGCTGAAAGCAAAGAATATGAGAAAGATGTTTACTTGTTGGCAAAGTGGCAAGGAGGCCACATCTCTGGACCTCCTCTAACCCCACAAGAAGAAGACAAAATCACCATCAATAGCCTAAGGACTATTCCTGCGAGGCCAGACATGACGCCTCCCTCCAGCCCTTTCACCAACCCTGCACCAACTGTTCCTCCCGCAGTACCAGATTTCTGCTGGGTTTTCTAATTCACTGCAGTGGCCACACAGAACTCACAGATTATGGGGTTTATTAGGGAAGCACCAGGCTACAATTCAAATTCCAGACAAACACTCAGTCTCTCTCAGCCCACCATCTCTCAGCCAACAGTCTCTCGCAGTCTCTTCCCCAGCAGTGCAAATCTCTTGGTGTCTTTCCCAGCAATGCGTGTCTCTTGTGTCTCTTTCCCAGCAGTGCATATCTCTCAATTTCTCTTTCACAGCAGCGCATGTCTCTCAGTGTCTCTTACTCAGCAGCACGTGTTTCTCGGGAGCACATTTCTCTCAGGAACACATCTTTCTCAGCCAGCAGTCAGAGAGAGTTCCACCTCTAGGAGGCTTCCTTTTGAGCATGGCAGAATGACCAAACTAGCCAATCATAACATCAGAATTCTAAGCATGTGAGAAAGAGTGAACTTCCCAAAACATTGCTTTGTGCCACTCCCAACAGAAATACACCACGTGGATAACTTTTATAATCAGGTGCTCCTCAGATGCTCACAGCAAATTCCATCATGGAGTTTACAAAGACTTATGGCTAGAAAAGCCATACCAGGTGATTTACTACACCACACTTGTATTTTATTGACTATGCAAAAGTGTTTGACTGTTTGGATCATAAGAAATAATGGATAACATTGGGACGAATGAGAATCCCATAACACTTAATTGTGCTCATGAGAAACTTTTACATAGAGCAAGAGGCTGTCATTTGAACAGAACAAGTGGATATTGCATGGTTTAAAATCAGGAAGGGTGTATCCTTTCACCATATTTACTCAATCTGTATTCTGAGCAAATAATCCAAGAAGCAGGACTATATGAAGAAGAACACAGCATCAAGATTGGAGGAAGACTCATTAACTTGTGATATGCAGATGACACAACCTTGCTTGCTGAAAATGAAGATGAATTAAAGTATTTAATGAAAAGATCAAAAACTATAGTCTTCAGAATGGATTATGCCTCAACATAAAGAAAACAAAAATCCTCACAACTGGACCAATGAGCAGCATCATGATAAATGGAGAAAAGATTGATGTTGTCAGGGATTTCATTTTACTTGGGTCCACAATCAACACCCATGGAAGCAGCAGTCGAGAAATTAGATATTGCATTGCACTGGGAAATCTGCTGCAAAAGGTCTCTTTAAAGTGTTAAGAAGCAATTTTCACTTCGAAGACTAAGGTGCGCCTAATACAAGCCATGGTATTTTCAATTGCCTCATTTGCACATGAAAGCTGGATAATGAATAAGGAAGACCGAAGAAGAGTAGATTTAATTGTGGTGTTGGAGAAAAATATTGAAAATATCATGAACTGCTAGAAGAAGGAACAAATCTAGAAGAGACACAGCCTGAATGCTCCTTGGAAGTGAGAATCACCAAACTTCATCTCACCTACTTTGGTCATATTGTCAGAAAGGACCATTTCCTGGAGAAGGATATCATATTTGGTAAAGTGGAGGGTCAGCAAAGAAGGAGAAGACCCTCCAAAAAATGTACTGACACAGTGGCTGCAATAATGGACTCAAGTATAGCAAGGATTGTGAGGATGACGCACCACTGGCCAGTGTTTCATTATGCTGTGTATAGGGTTGCTGTGAGTTGGAGTCAACTCAATGCCGTCTAACAACAGCAACTACTTTAAGGAAGCAGCTCTTCCCCAGTCATATTTTGAGTGTCTTCCAAACTGAGGGGTTCATCTTCTGACACTATATAAGATGATGTTCCACTGTTATTCATGTTTTCTCTTAGCTATATTTTTTAGAACTAAATTCACAGATCTTTCTTAGTCTGCAAGCACCATTGTAACCTTCCTGCCATTGTTGGCCCTACTTGAATACTGAGGTATTGAAATATTGATGGCATGACTTTCAGCATCATAACAACACAAAAGCTACCACGCTATGACAAACTGACAGACAAGTGGTAAATGTGTCTAAACTGTCAGCAAACAATATTTAACAATATCTTGTGACAAGCATTTAAAACTGTGTGGTATATTGAGCTAATTTCAGTATATGTAGGCATTCTGCATTGAATTTTGAAAACTTCCTGTGTCATCAAACCTGTCCCAAGAATCTTGATTCACCTGAAATATACTCCAAAATTGCACTAAAAGTTCTACTTCAAATTTATCTGCACCAAAACAAGTCCTACTCGAGCTCTGCCCCTTCTCAGACAGCTGTTTATTGACTTTATTGGATGGATGTGTCTTCTACTCACACAGTGACATGTCAATGGCCTAGATTTTCTATATAGCTCAGCTTGAAGTGCCAGTGAAACATGATCCTTTTCCCAGGACCCACACATCTGTGGGATCTCCCAAGAACAAAGGAGGAAATTAGAAAGGGAGAGTCTTCTGACCAGAAGGTGAAGCATTACATACCTAAGGATCCATCCTGAAGGGATACAAGGATTAAGTACTAACATATTTTCAATGCAAATACACAAATACTCCATTAATTTAAAAAAATAATAAGGACATGAAAGGGAATTATAGTTCATGTCATGTTTCCTGAGATGCTCAATTTATAGATTAGAAAGTAGAGATTCAGAATTGACACAAAGGATTCTAGAATGAACACCTATTTGGCATCCTTTAATATATCATGGGATTTTGCTATTTGGGACATTAATCTCAGTTAAAAACATTATCTTTTACAGTGTTATAGTTTTATTATTGTAATAATAAAGACTTTTTTTTCTCCAAAATATAATGCATTCAATTACAAAACAAAGCAAACAATGGCACACAAATACTCTGAACAAACACTAAAGAATTGACCCCTTGATTCTTCTTGAGTATCTTGCAGGGCTAAAATGTATGGTTTGGCTTGAAGGTATAGCACACTCTTTAATCTTTCAAAGTTTTTTTTTTTTTTTTTTTTTTTTTTTTTTTATCATTACTCACTGCAGCATTTCAAGTAAGTTATGCTTTAGCAGCAAGAAAACACACATAGCCATTTTATTTAGCTAAGGATTGAAAACTAAAGGTGGTGTGGTGACTACATAGAAGAGGAGATTTTCTAATTATTGAAGTTGCTTCTGCCTGGAAGCTATGATCCCAAACTATGTGCACAACTGCTTCTGATCATCTTCAGAGAAACAAGTCAGAGCTGAGGAAAATGATTGATTTTTTCACATATTGGAATCATAGCTTAAAACACCACTGTATATCAGAATAATGGCTTTCACAATTGCTCAAATAAATTCTTTTAAAAAGATTGGCATCACTAAGGAATGATGAATCCACCTTCCTTCTGAGGAGTAGCTGGTGGATTTGAACTGCCAGCCTTCTGGTTAGCAGTCAACTGCCTTAGGCATTATGCCACCAGAGCTTCCAATGAGGCAAAGGTTGTTCCAAATGTCCAACTTTTCCAAACTGCAGTGCCACTCTATCATCTCTAACTTCAACTCATCCTTCTCCCCCCAGTATTCTCCTCCCTGTCTTAGGATTCTGTTTTTTGCTATAACATCTCACAGAACTCACAAACTACTATAGAAATGGCTCATGTGGTGGTGGTAGAGGCTGGGGGGCTGTTAAGTCCAAATTCCATGGGTCTGAGGGATTCTTCCCACTAGCATGATTGCAGGGGCTGGCACACTCAAGTCTGCTGGACATGTGACCAGCTGCTGTCTCAAGTCCAGAGGTGAAATGATGACAAACCAAATACAGAGCTGGAGTAAAAGAGCAAACATCCCCAGAACATCCACATATACATCCTCAGGAAATTAAGAGTGGTGACTTGAGCACACCCTCCAGGAAGGGGCGATCAAGACACACCCCACCCTAAACAGGCATAAACCACACCAAACTCACTGCCATCAAGTCGTAAACCTTTACAGAAGTAAATTGTCCCATCTTCCTTACTGAGATCCTGGTGAGTTCGAACCACTGACTTTTGGTTAGCAGCAAAATGCCTCATCTACCATACCACCAGAGTCCTTTAAACAGGCATAGAGACTAAGATTTATAATACATCACAAAATGGGGGACAATAACTAGAAGTATCGTATTAAACTTTTCACTGCACTGCAGGCCACCCACTGGCT
Organism: Orycteropus afer afer; assembly: GCF_000298275.1. Classification (NCBI taxonomy): domain Eukaryota; kingdom Metazoa; phylum Chordata; class Mammalia; order Tubulidentata; family Orycteropodidae; genus Orycteropus; species Orycteropus afer. Next base: position 792,905 of record NW_006921973.1, read on the forward strand.
CTTTTAGCCATTGGCCCTTTCACATTTTAAGGAATAATTATTCCCCACTTAATCATTTTATAAGTCCTAAAGTCACTAACACTTAGTCCTTCAGTACAGAAAAGAGTCCTACAGGTGAGGTTACTCAGGGTATCAACCATTAAGGTCTGCTGTAGGTGTCCATCTGATCCGATAAAGTAAACCAAATGTTTGCATCATCACCCTTTCCAGCCTTTGATAAAATTTAACTGAGAGAAGATTATTCCCTTGCTCTGAGTTTCTCTTTTTGAAAAACTTACTGACGGAAGTAGATCACCCAGTCTTCCTTCTGAGGAATGTCTGGTGGGTTTAAACCACTAGCCTTCTGGTTAGCAGTCAAATGCCTTAGACACGACGCCACCAAACCTCCAAAGTCTCTCTTTAGGTATCAGCAGAATGCTAGATTTTCCCTGCTGCTTAAGCCATTTATTCACTCCTTTACCTTCAAATATTATTTCTCCTTCCCTCCATTTGTCATTTATTTTTACCCAAGTTTTCTCACCTTGGGAAGGGACATCAGGTTCAGCTGCTGTGCTAGTCCAGGTTGCTGGTAGCAAGACCAGTCTAGCAGGTGCTTCCCCCTCAGTCCACTCCCATTCATGTTGTTTAGAATTACAAAAGGACAACACTAGTGAGCTATCTCAACCACCGGCCAATATGGTAGCATTCACTCTCACCTCAAATTTTGCCAGATGAGGGGAAGGTATGATCCACCTCATAAGGCCCTTGGAATTCTAGCATATAGGTTCAGGATATAGTTACAGTTTCTTGCTTAGGGATCACCCTTGCCTCTGGCCCCCACAGCTGCACCCCTTATCCTGGTACCACAGCTTCTGGCAGGAATAAAGCAATGCCAGGTGGTGTGTGGAAGAACTGTACGGTAGAACCAGCCATCTTCCCTATCCCCATTTCTCCAGGCTTCAGAGGGTGCAAGAGGAATATTTCCAGATTCAGCTCATCTTTGCATTGCTGCAGCACCCCCATGCCCACTCATTTCATGCACCCGGTTGTCCATGTCAAGGGAGTTTACCATCATGTCTAGTTGCTGATTTCAATTGCCCTTTGATCAAGGAAGGGATTCTTCTGATGGGCATTGGCATGGCCTACTCTAATGCACCCTCTGAATTCCCAGAGTGCTTTCCATAGGCAACCTGTTAACAATTTTCCATAGCCCATTTGCCTGCCCATACAGCCAGGCCCTTGGCCATTGTCCATGAATCAGTGAAAATCCAAACATATGTGTTCTCACCATTGCCAAACTTCCATGACAGCTAGGAAGACAGCATGCAGTTCAGCCCATTGAGCTGACCTGTTGTTGACTTCTTCAATCAGTGTCTTTCTGTCTGCCGGTTTTAAAGCAGTAGTTTTTCACATCAAATGTTGTCCATATACACTGAAACTGCCATCTGTGAACCAAGTGTCCTTCTATTGGTCAGCAGAAGTTGTTCATAGGACACTGTCTATGTGCAAATGGGTCTGGTGGCTTCTCAGGTGGTTCCAGGGTAGGACCTAATCAAAAAGAGTTTACCTGTTCATCAAAACAGTGGGTGCCTCCCTACATTCCTTCAGTAGCTATTCTTGTATGAACCATTTCTGTTTTATTATGGAAATATTTTGGGCACCACCTTCCTTATTAGAATATTACTCTGACATCATAAAATACATTATGGGTATTTCAGGTCTCATGGTGATTTTATGTCCTTCTGTCACTTAGACAGTCTCAGATAGTGTCCAATAGCAGGAGAGTAATTGCCTTTCAAATGGCATGTATCATGCTGTAGCACCTGGAAACTTTCTAGTCCAGAGTCTCAAAGGTCACTGTAGGGAGACATTCTCATGTTTTTGCAATAAGCCCCAGTCTTCATAAGCATGTGTAGCAGACACCTCCAAAATCATGTCTGAATATGGATCATAAGAGCCTAAAAGCAAGGAGAGTGAGACTGCTTTCTGCAATTCAGACACAGCTTACTGTTACTCAGGCCCCATTCAAATGCAGTTTACTTACAAGTGGTTTTATGGATTGGAGCCAGCAGTATTCTCAGATGTGGAATATGTATTTTCTAAAATACAAATAGACCAATTTATGTTGGGCTTCCTGCTTAGTCTTGGAGGTAGTTAGGAACAACTACTTATTCTTGGTTGCCTGTGGATATCACTGGTGGCTCCTGCCACATTATTCCCAAGAATTTTACCATTTGGACAGAGCCCTCAGTTTTTCCTGGATTTATTAACCAGCTTCTGTTGGTCATGTGGGCCATCATTATTTTCAAATCTGCCCCAGCCTGTTTTTCTGTGTTTGATATCAACATAATATCATCAACGTAATATATCATCATACTTGAAATGTGCACCAAGTCCAAGTCTCTTCTAACAAAACTGTAACAATAAGCCAGTAAATTCAAATAACTTTGTGGCAAAACACTGAAAGTATGTTTAGAGCCTTCTCATGTGAAATTAAACTGTGGCTGACTCTTTTCTGAGATTGGGATGGAGAAAAGGGCATTTGCAAGATCAGTCACTGGGTACCAGTCTTTAACTTTCTGTATTTTCTGCACTGTCATACCATGTCTGGAACAGTTGAAGCCACCAGTGACAGTACTTTATTTAGGCCTAAGTAATGTACTATCAGTCTCCATGAGCCATCTGCTTCCCCCACCCCCGGCCACATAGGGCTATTATACAGAGAATATGTTGGCTCCAATACTTCAGTTTTTAACATGTCTTTAATCAAAGCAGTAGTCTCCTTTTGCCCACCAGTTATCCTAAATTGTTTCAAGTGAACAAGTTGAGTGGGTTCAGGCAATTCTAATGGTTCTCATTCAGTGTGTCCAATCAATCATGGCCTAAACGCAGACTTACATACCTTCAGTTTTACAATATCAGGTAGAGGACGTGTTCTTTAATTAGACATGATATCCATATCAATAATACATTCAGGTAAGGTATATGTAACTACTTCATACAACATCTATTTAAATCTTCCAATTATCATCCAAACTTTCACCTTAGTCCCATCAACTGTTGCATCCCTATATTCTCCCAATCTAACCATTGGCCCCTTCAAGATTTCATTGACAGGTTTGGGGAGGACAGTACATTGAGATCCTGTGTCCAGAAGTTCCAAGAAGTTCTCTTCCCCACCCCCAAGACATTTTACCCACACAAGTGCATATAGTCTCAGGTCCTCTGCTGATGGCTGGACTAGAATACTGTGGTCCCCTCCTTAGTCCCAAACTTCATCAACTAGCTCAGGCTCTGCTTCAACTGGTCCCAGATGGGACTTCCCATCATTAAATTCCTCCTGATTGGAGCAAAGAGAATGGACTTGTTTAGGACTCCTTAACATTGGGGGACAAGCAGGAGTTTCCATTGGCCCACCTGACCTCTTTTTTTTTTCAATTTTTATTGTGATTTGGGTGAAAATTTACAAAGAAAATTCATTTTCCATACAGCAGTTCATATACATTTTGTTTCATGACAATGACTGCAATTCCTCCACCCAACCCCTTGTAGTGCTGCATTAGCTTTTTTGTCTCAACTCCATCAATGTCCACTATATCCATTCCATTCCTTAGTAACCATCAAAAACTCTCCAACCTGCTGAGGTAAGTCCTTTCTCTGTTTTCTCATCCCTGTCTTCTATAAATCACTCTTTTGTTTTCTTGCATCTGTAAGACCCATGCAGGGAAACTGTGCCAACAGATCCAACACAGCTTCTCGGAGAGTTGCTTTGTTTTGCAGTAGCCCATTTACAAGAGGCTTCCTTGATTACCATATCTTCCATAACCTGTGTAAGGGGCATACTCATTGGCTGAATATCCTGATCACCATAAGACCATTCCAGCATGGCTTGCATTCATATTAGTTGCTTTCTGCGGAGTGTTCCAGGGCTTGCTTAGAGGAGGAGAGGGACAGTTTCTTTTCTCAAGATAAACAAACCTGACTGCAAATTTTAATCATGCCACCCATCTGGGTGTCCTCTCTGGATTAACCTGACATGTAACTGTGTCTTGAATCATCATTTGTCCCTGTTCCATAGTGAATTGTGGGTCTTACATCAACCCAAGCATACTCTTCCTTTCTTTAGTATTTGAAACTAAAAGTACTACCCCTAATTTCATAGTCCATTTTAGTAAAGGTTCCTCAAGAAGCTGACGATACCCATTTACCAACTTCAGTCTACAAACTGAAGCAACTCTTTTACACTATACCTCCTATTTTCAATAGTTTCTTGGTTTTGCCCATTCCTTTCCTGGACTACTTCTTGGTGACCAGTAGACACAGGGTATTACCTGTTTTTCAGTCATAATTCTTCATTTCTGGGTCAGCTCTGAGACTAGTGGTCATAGCTCTGATTGAACCAGAACTGAGCTTGGTTCAGTGTTACAACCAACCCACTCTTACATTATTTTTCTTTGTCATTGCAGCTATTACTGATAACAGCAACCAAGGAATTGTAAGTCTTGCCTTTCATTTTCACTCTGTATTTCCATATGCATGCAACAAGCCAATTCCTCATGAGTTAGATCCTAAATCCTATAAATATATTTTGTCTTGGTTAACTTATCTCAACAAAATAACTGCTTCAATTCAGGGATGTTTTTGGTCCAAATGATAGGTTTCTCGTTCTGTCATTTATCCCCTTTTTTCTAAAAACCATTATGTTCCAGTGAATCTGAGCTATTGCAGTGAACCCCACCATTCTGACAGCAACTGCTTGAATTATTTATTTTAGAAGGATCAGCATAAGGCTCATCCGTATGAGGCAGAGGTTAAAGATGTCCCAAATGTCTAACTTTTCCAAACTTCTTTGATGTGATATCATCTCTAACATCAACCCCTCTCCTCCCTTTAGTACTCTCCCTCATGTCTTAGGGCTCAATATTTCACAACTACATCTCACAGGACTCATGAAGTGCTAAGGAAATGACTCATGCAGTGCTGAAGACTGAGAGGTTAGCAAGTCTTAAGTCCTTGGATAAGTCAGGAGTATTCTTCTCCCTTGTGTCATTGCAGGGCTGGAGAACTCAAATTGGCAGGTAAGATGTCTCAAGTCCAGGGGTAAGATGATGATGAACCAAATGCAAGATCAGAGCAAGAGAACAAACTTTCCCAGGACATTCACATATACATCTTCAAGGAACCTAAGGGTGGTGACTTGAGTCACACCTTCCAGCATTGCAACACTCAAGATAATCCCACCCTAAACAGACACAGGTTTAAAAAAAAAAAAAAAAAAAACTCACTATTTCCCTAGAGATACCACCTCAGAAACCCAAGAAAGGGTGGCAAGAAGTTTGATTCAGCTCCACAGCAGTGAGTTTGGTTTTGGTTTTGAATTTGGTTTTGGTTTTGCTATAGAGTAAATTCTGACTCATAGTGACCCCCACTGGATTTCTGAGGCAGTGATTCTTTATGGAAGTAGATTACCCCATCTTTCTTTCTTGGAGTGGCTGTTGGGTTTGAACTGTCAACTTTCTGGTTAGCAATCAAATGCCTTAACCACTGCACCACTAGAGCAAGTATAGAGACAAGAATTTGCAATACATCACAAAGTGAAAGGCTCCCACTCCCACTGCCATCCAGTTAATTCCAACTCATAGTGACCCCCATTAGGTTTCCAAGATGGTAAATCTTTACAGAAGTAGCTTACCCAGTTCTCCTTCTGTGGAGTGGCTGGTGGGTTTAAACCACCGACTTTCTGGCTAGTAATGAGATGCTTTAGGCACTGTGCTACCAGAGCCCCAAAATAAATGACTAGAAGGGTCATATTAAACAATTCACTGCTTTACATGTAAAATCACTGTATGTGACTTCCATTTAAGGATTTATAGATATCAGGATTTCTGGAATCTGAAATGAATGTAACATCTGCAAGACCATGTTCTCATAGACCTCATCAAAGCAACATTAGTCACCAGGGGTTGAAAGACCATATCTCTATCTCCACCTTTCCAGTAATTCAGAAATATATACATAGATATTTGTTTTGTTTTGTTTTGTTTCAGTCCATGGCCTGAGGCTGGATTTATTTATTTATTTATTAAAGGTTAGATCTAAAAGTGAATTTTATCTAGGGACTAGGATAATAAATTCATTTTAGTGTCTAAACCAATAAGCTATATTTAAAGAAGATAGTTATTAATATGACTTAAAGAGTGGTAAAGTGAATACCAGAGAAGTAAAGTGATGTGCATGGAGTCACAGAACATATTATAGATACAGTGGGACTATAGTTAAGGTGTCCTGGTACCTAGCACAGATGTTTTTTCATTACTCCACTATAATTTTTATTGTGAAATTAGAACTACATAATTTTTTTTAAGAAATATGACATTGGAAAAAGCCAATGTAGAAATAAAAGCATAAATTTCATTCAGATACATGCTATAAAGTACAGTACATGCTGGTAGCTTTTTGGGTTTACCTAGTTGTGTTTTTGCTTGTCTCTTTTAAATCAAGTGAAGAGAAAGACTACATTCAGATACTTATTTTGATATAATTATATGAACAATATTCTAAATTTCCTTATTCGTTAAATTTTGGTAGGTTGCAGAGATCTAGAAGAAAAGCCTGTAATATATTAAAGAGACTAGAATTCTGATGTTGACTAGAACAAAGCAATCTATTGCTAAAATATTGATATTAGCAGTTGTTAAGAAGTGCAATACTATTTTATGCAGTAAAATAGTAGATTGACTAGAGGAAAAAAGCTAAGAACAAAAGAGGCCAGTAAATATTTAAGAGAATCATGTGGTAGAAGGAATAGAATAAAGTGATATGAGTAATAGTTAAAAACATGACTCTCATAGAATACATTGAATTCTACACAATAACAAGGCTTTTAGTTTTGTTTTGTTTTGTGTTTATTCCCAGGAAAAACTCAACTTGAAAATATTTCTCTATAGCTGAAGGTTAAAGTTAGCCAAGTTACTCTCACTAACAGAACTCAAGACAAAGTCAGCAGCACTTAGAGTGGAACAAGATGCAGAGATTAGCAGCTCTTTCAGAGGAATGTCAAAGGTAGATTTCTCTTCTGGATATTGTTGCAATAACTTTTTGCTTTCCAAATTCCTCAGGGATATTGCTCAATCAATTATTCTTTTTCTCCAGAGCATCTTGATTTGCTTTCTTTTCTCACTAGTTCACTATCTTTTTTACTTTGTAATAAATATGTTCACGTGTCCTCCTATCTTATCAAATAGAGAGAAAAAAGAGCAAAGGAAAGAAAAAAAAAATTCTCTCAACTTCACTTCCAGTTTGAACTATTGACTGCTTTCCCTTTTTGCCAGTAGAGCTAAATCTCTTGAGATGGTATTTCCTTCACACTAAGTCCTCTATCACCTCCAATCCACCACTGAAATGTGGTGTCCCCGGTCACCCATCCTCAAAAGTGTTCAGGCTAGTGGCTAGTTACTAAGTTCATGAGACCTAAACAAATCCTTTAACTTTTCTTTATTTCTGTAAAGCATGCTGACCCTCTACTGGATAACACTTACTTGTAATTTAAATGTATTCCCATATTCATTATCTCTGATTCCCTGGGAAACACAAATGTTTAAAATCTTCATCTATTAGCCAGAAGGCTCATAGTTCAATTTACCCAGTGGTTTCTCAAAAAAAAAAAAAAACTTGGTGGTCTACTTCTGATAAATTAGCAATTGTAAAACCTATGGAATGCAGTTCTACTCTGACACACATGAAGTCCCCATGAGTTGACTTGAGGACAACTGGTAAACTATCTCTGGGGTCACTCTATGTGATTTATAGTCTGCCAATAAGATGTACTTGCATGAGTTTAGACAACAAAAGTAAAATGAGTTTCTTTCTCTGATAGTGGTCATAGCAGAGACATGTTTTTTTTTTTTTTTTTTTGGCAAATATGAATAATGGTAGGAACAGGCCTTACTCCATATTCCTCTGCTGGATACCACGTTCAGGACTATAGAGCAACCCTGACTTGATTACAGCTGCAGTTTTCTGAATTTTGAGTGTCAGCTACAGTTTCCTGGCATCTTGTATACAGACTGTAGTGGCATGACTTAAAGACCTTTTGCCAGCCTTGCACAACTTCTTTTGAAGCATCTCTGTGTGAACTCAAGCCACCACTATTTTGGTTAGTAGCTAAGCACTCAACCATTGAGCCACCCAAGAATCTCTTATTTAGAATTAGTTTCTATCTATTGTCTTTGTAAACTCAATACAGCAAAATATGAAATGTAAATTTTGATTCTACACATTATAGAATTATAATATAAATTGAATTCTCATTTTCATGAGATCTCCTATAAAAAAGTTAGGGCACTAATTGGGAATAGGAATTGATCATTAAGATGAGATCTTTTGTGAATTTCAAGACCTTAAACGCACAGATCTCACTGCATCTTTTCGGAAAGTAGAAGCAGGCTTCTTCCTCAGTTTGATGAAATGATCCATGCCTTGTTTAAAGATCTTTTAATGATCTCACCTTGAGTTTGATAGATCTCAGTCTTAAATAAGTGACTACATTACTAAAGCTATATTATAAGGATGTATGCCTATATCTTGGAAACAGAGATGTTTACTATATTAACAGTGAAGAGTCTGAGTCTCCTACCCAGTACCCCATCTGAACTATTTTGTATTTCCAGCTACTCTGAAAATAGCTCTTTAAGTATGGATTCTATGACATAACCAAAATATTATACTGTGAGTCTTATTTCTAACTTAACTCAAAGAGATTCATAGTCATTCGCCCAAAACACTCTGCATGGGGAAAGGAAAATACCTAATTTTTTCTAAAATCTTGATTCGTCAGCTTTGAAATGCTGCTAATTACAGATCAATAACAACTACAAAAATATTTAAAGTTGTGGCATAGTTAGCCTTCATCAAACAATCAGCTTCTGCCTTTATTTCAGAATTTCAGGCTTAGGTTGGTGCAATTTGACTACTTCTATTGCTCTGGTGGTGTAGTGCCTAAGACATTTGACTGCTAACCAGAAGCCTGGAGGTTCAAACCCACCAGGTGATCCTCAGAAGGAAGGTTGGGCAATCTACTTGCATAGTAATACTGCCTCAGAAACCCAAGGAGAGGTCACTATGTGGCAGATCCAGTTTTTTGTTTGTTTGTTTGTTTTGTTTTTTGTTGATTATTGAATATACCCAGGATATCTTTTCTATTTCTCTTTTAGTCCATCACAATATCTTTGGTGGGCATAGATAACATGTTTTAATGATTCAAGATGATGGACAGCAGGTAGAATAAAATCTGTCTCTAATGCAAACAAGGCATAAAGTGTTACCATATTAAAGATAAGCTTAATGATAATAGGATTTAATGATAACACATCATATCCTGGTAAAATTTATTCTGTCCTGACAAATAAAGAAATTCATATCTACATAGGAATACTGCTGTAAGACCAACAACTTGAAAAGCTGTGACATTGGCTTAATGATTGGTGGATAATGAGGAAACTGACATTTAAAGATGGAAGACAGAAATTCAGAGAATCACAATATAACATTTGTTAAAATACTATCTGCAAGGAATATTTCTACCTATTAAACTTGTAGCTACAAGAGTATAATGAATTAAAAAAAAGAAAAAAAAAAAACAGCATGCATAGTGTTTTGGTTGATGTTTTGGTTATCTAGTGCTGCCCTAACAAAGGATACCAAAAATATGGATGGCTTTAATAAACAGGAGTCTATTCTTACAATTTGGAGCTTTTATGTCTGAGTTCAAAGTGTCAGGCTCTAGGGGCTGGGTGAAAGCCCCTCAACCTCAGGCTTCAGCTTTGCCTCCTGCTACAAGCCCACTGAAACTAGAGCCTTTTCTTTACTCAGACAGCTGCTGGCTGTTCAGGCTAACAAACTCAAGGTCTACAAGTAACAGGGCATAGTCCCAATATTGCCAAAACACACAGCAGGCCATTAATTCAAGTCCACTAAAAGGCCCAAAATCAGCAGAACTTGGTAGGGTGCTGAATTATGACTCAGCTACATGAAGAGTTCCAGCATGCCATAAACTGGAAACCATTCCCAAAGTTGCTGCTTGTACATACAGAAGCAGACCACATCCGTAACCCAGCTAATCAGCTACTTAGAGTAGATCACATCATGGAGATGATTGCCAGTCTCCTCATGGTGAATAACTACCACCAGCTGCCCAGCCACTCAACCAGGCTCAGCCCAGTTGACATAAAACCTTAACTACCACAGTTGATAATATTCTATTTAGCAAGTTATTACAATAAACAGTTGTTGTTGTTGTTGTTAAGTGCCATCAAGTCGTCTCCAACACATACCAACCCTATTCATAGCAGAACGAAACACCACCCAGTCCTGAGCCAGCTCCACGATTCTTGTTACACTTGAGCCCATCAATGCCACCACCATGTCAGTCCACCTCTTTGAGGGCCTTCCCCTCCTTCGTTGACCCTCCACCTTACCAAGCATGGCATCCTTCTCCAGGGAACGGTCCCTTCTGAAAACATGACTAAAGTTTGTGAGACAAAGTCTGGCCATTCTCGCCTCCAAGGAGCATCCTAGCTACACTTCCTCCAGCACAGACCTGTTAGTTCTTTCAGAAGTCCATGGTACTTTCAGCATTCTTTGCCAACACCACAGCTCAAAAGCATCAACTCTTCTTCAGTCCTCCTTATTAATAAACAGTTGAGAAAGAAAAAGTAATGGTTAAAGTATTAGGCTGCTAACCAAAGGTTCAGTGGTTTGAACATATAAGCTGCTCCATGGGAGAAAGAGGAGGTAGTAAGCTTCCATAAATATTTACAGCCTGGGAGGAGTTCTGGGATGGTGTAATAGGCAGACAAACTACAAAGACCCTCTACAACAAAACAATGAGAAAGCAATTGAAACCAATACCGAAGATGATCCTGGAACCCTGAGATTTGAAGGAAAGGATAAAGAAGTGGATTAAACACCAAGTAGTAGAAGAACCTGAATGAAACAACGAAGGAGGAGACAAAAGGAGTGGTGGACTGCCGACTGTCCTGGGCAACAACCCTTCCTGATACAACCCGAAAATCAGCTCTATTCATTGCATGGGCAAGGGCTGCATTGGTGCCCGACAAATAGAAAGGAAAATGGCAGGGAACAAGACAAATAGACCTGAGGACTGCCTGCAACTGTCCTGAGGGTGCAGCCATTTTGAAGGTTTGCAGGCAGTAAGTACAGCCATTTTGGATGTATGAGGGTAGAGTTCTTAATTGGAGAGTGACACAAGAGTGGGTTTTGCTTGCTGTGGACAGCTTCGGCGACTGCACTGGAGGTTGACGACTGGAAAGATGCTATATTCCCTTTGTTCCTCTTATACTCCCCACCGTCTTGGTGAACAGGGGAGTGGCCATCCCCCACCTCCACCCACCTTCTTGATCAGCAGGAATTCTATCCCAGTCAGTTCTCTGACAGAGCCTGGGTGCCATGCCCCACCCATCACAGTTTAGTTTTTATTTTCAAATTATTATTTTTATCTTCTTCCTTTCTTTTTTTTTTTCCCCCTGTTGCTTTCAAGTTGAGCAAAAATCATAGGGTTAAGAAAACAGAACAATGCAGAACAATGCAGTGATGGAGAACTGTCATCAACGTAATTATGAGCATGTGGTAACTTATGTAAATTGATCAAAAGCTTCTTTTTTATTTTTAGGAAAGATATTACTAAAGAAATTAAAAGACTTTACTAAAGAGTTTTGATATTTGAAATTTAAATAACTCCTCAATAACAAAATTTTAAGAGCAGAAATAACTCTTTTAGCTCCAGCTAAAAGACAGAGAGTGCTGAAAAACTAGAACAGGCTTAATTGTAACAGAAGCTGAACTTTGGGAGCTTTGTGCTGAGGAGAAAAATCCAGGATGTTGTATTAATACCAGTTGATTCAGCTGGGCATTTACCAAATCAAGCCATGCTTATATTTGGCTCTAGTTTTAGCCTGGTGGTCTGGAGACAGCATGGAGGCATGTATACCAAGGAGAGCCAGCAATATCATATATACACACACATATATAGTATATATATATGCAATTATGACCTCTTAAAAACTAAACCAGAAACAACCAAATCATTTGCTGTAGAGTCAATTCCAACTCAATATGACTCTTCAGGACAGAATAGAACTGGTATATTGGGATTCTAAGTCTCTAATCTATATAGAAGAATTCTCCCACACCATTTTGTCAAGGAGGTGCTGATGGGTTTTAACCACCTACCTTTTGGCTAACAGCCCAGTGCTTAACCACTGCACCACCAGTTCTCTTTAAATATCAATTGTTGTTGTAATATGTTGTAATAGTAACTGGAAAATTCCTAAGCAAATTTAAAAATAAATAATTGACAAATAAAGAACTTAAAAAAATAGTTAAGATGAAGATACTAACTAAACACAGAACTAAGAGTGGGAGGGTATAACTATTACTCCACAGTACTTAGTGAAATATCAGTTATAATGAACTTTCTAGAGAGAAGTTTGGAAATATTTAATAAACCTTAATATACACTAGCCCTTAGAATCCAAAAGGAGTAATTATTTGAAAGGTTTATTATTTATTTCCTCAAATGAAATAATAAATTGCCTTTGACATGATTGTGCAAGTCTATGTTAGCAGATACAGAATACTGTTTATGTTACATTGCTGAGTAAAAACTTTATTCTGAAAAATTATGAAAACTGTGTAATTTGATTAAAGGACCTGGTAGAACACCAGTTATATGCTGGGCTGCTAACCAAAAGATTTGTGTTTCAAACCCACCCAAAGAATCTGATAGAGACAATTCTGGCAATCTGTTTCCATAAAGATTTCAGCCAAGAAAACTCCATGGGGTAGCTGTGCTCTGGTACATTGAGTCATTATGAGTTGAAATTGACATAATGTCATCTAACAACAGTGACAACAAAAAACCATTTTAATTATATATATATGTTGTTGTTGTGCACCAGCAAGTCGGACCCGACTCATAGCGACCCTTCCTTGGGTTTCCGAAGCAGTATCACTACAGAAGTAGATTGCCTCATCTTCCTTCCAAGGAGTGGCTGGTGGGTTTGAACTCCAGCCTTCTGGTTAGCAGTCAAGTGCCTTAGGCATTATGCTACCAGAGCTCCCATTTATATATATATAAACCTTCACCAGTGTTCTAACTTTATGCCTAGATAGTGAGATCATCAATATTTATTTTACTTTTCTTCTTTGAATTTATCTATATTTTCTAATTAGATTTTTAAAATGCACCTAAGTTACATACACTAACAGAATTAAATTTTATAATAAATTGTATATTTTTGATTTCTTAGTCTCTTCTGTCATCCTTTCATATTCCTTCATTGTATTATAAAGTAATCAAAGAATTCCTTCATTATTAATATAGATAAATGCACAGATTGGACACATTGGCAATTGTAATCAACCCAATAGAAGAAAGAGTTTTTAATAAGATTTTCATAAAGATGACCTATTCCTGTCTGAATGAGCTATAATTAGCTTTACAGAAATTTTGTATTAAAAATCAACTTGAATATATTTCTAGAGAAGTCTGTGGGGAGATTTTGTAAATATTTGAGTAAATGGCTACCTATAATACTAAAGTCTCTCAGGCAGCTGATCACATGCTTCAGTGCTGTGCTAAATTACAGAATAGTATAATCACTGCAAGAGCTGTGAACTCCTTGAAGGAAGAATATATTTCTTAGTAACATCTGTGTCTCCATAACCTATTACATTGTTTAAAACACAGACAGTATTTATTAAACATGCATTGAATAAATAAGTGATTTCATAATTTTTGGAAAAATGTTATAATCATGGTGAATCTTCAAGGAATTAAGTTCATCCTCTGGTATTTCAGATTGCTTTAATGCTACATTTTAGGAAAAAAACATCATTATGATATTTATTATAAAGTCACTAAAAATAACTAATTTTTCCTTAAAAATGACTTTTTTTATGAAAATACAAACTTAGAGTTCTGATAACTAGAAGAATTTCTAAAAAACTAAAACAATAAACAAAACAAAACTTAAAAAAAATGTTAGGATGGTTAATTTAAAGTGTCTCAGAGGATATTGTAAGTGCTCTTGTTAGAAGTACTACTCAGATTCTCTTTACATTAGTTGTGCTTTCTTGTCTTTGTACAAGTTGTTTAGATGAGTGTGTATTACACAAACAAAGAGCTCTGCTGGCACTGTGGGAAGACATTCAGCTGTTAACCAAAAGGTCAGTGGTTCAAACCCAAGAGCTGCTCCATGGAAGACAGATGAGGCAACCTGCTTCATAAAAAGCTAAAGCCTTGTAAATCCTATGGGTCTCACTGTGAGTCACAATGGACTAGATGGCAGTGGGACATTACATATTACTCAGGCACTGATTTGAGAAAATTTGGACTTTATGATCTCAATCAAGTGTTATAGTTTATAATTATAGATTATAGTCCTTGATTATAGAGGACATTTTGACTTTACCCTATGTAAGTTAACGTTTTTTTTTTTTTTCTCCCCTCAATGAAATGTTTAAAAAATACTCTTCTAATTCATTTCCCCATCAGTCCCATCATATATTAACCTACATCCTAAAATTAGCAGTGATTTGATTAAAAAAAAAAGTTATTATTTTAACAGAGCAGTTATAAAGTGGACACTGCTGATCAGTGCCTGTCAGATCCCCCCTCAGATCGCTTTCTCACCTCAGAGCTCCCCCATCAGCCTCTAAGAGTTTTCACTGTGACCTTCTTCACATGATTACTCCTGAGCACTGAAATTGCCTCTGTATTAAAAGCCAAAAATGGTAGAGAATTTCCATACCCGTTTTCATCCCTCCAGAGTGACAGTAGCCAATTAATGACTGATTTGGGTTCATAAAAACTCGCCTTTTATTCCTCTAAGTAGAATAAACCATGGGGTGTAATGTACCCCACAGAGCATCCTGAGGGACCAGGCTGAGTCTGCAGCTTTGCAGGATCCTGGAAATTTGTTTAGCATCTTCTTTTCCTCATTGCACTGACGTAATGTTTAAACACAAATGTAAGTACAGTACAATTTTATTTACGGAAATTAAATCCATATGACATATCTAATCTGAATGATTTCCTAGTTTCTAAAAATTTAATCTCTGTTAACAGTCTTTCCCCCCGCCTCATAATTTAACAATAAATGATGTATTTATAATTATCCTCATGAGCTAAATCTTCAGAGAATACTGAGCCTTTCATTATTAATATGTCTTTGGACTATTTTTTTTTTTTCACATTGTAGTTCTTATGTACAAATAAAATGTTAAAATGTTTGTTTTAAAGTCAGTAGCCTATATTGTTGTGCTGAAAAGATAAGGCTTACTTTAATTACATGAAGATATGTATCAATAGATAGATAGATAGATATTAAAAAAAAAAAAAAAACTCAATCCCACTGCCCAGTTTCAACTCACAGCAACCCTTACTGGGTTTCCAAGACTGTAAATCTTCATGGAAGTAGATTGTCTCATCTTCCTTCCATGGAGCAGCTGGTGGGTTTGAACTATCAACCTTCTGGTTAACAGCCAAATGCCTTACCAACTATGGCAAAAAGGGACATATCATTATTTTGAACTAAGTGTGTTTTCCCCCATATTTTGGAGAAATATAAAAATATTTTTGCTATTCACTTTCCTCTTATTTTCAACAGGATTGAACAGATTCATTTTTTGTTCCTTTGTTATGAAATAACAATGCTAGTCAGCATATTCAAATGTTTTTAAAGTCACATCAGTTTAAGTTCTATTGCTTTAAACATTCAATGAATGCACAGATGAGTGTATAGAAACAAACAGAAATTTTAAAATCAGTACTCTGTACTTTACTGAAAGGTTTACTCCATATATAAAAAAGACAGTATTTTTTTGATGATTGTTTTACATGCTTGACAAATCCTCAAGAGCAACTAATAGAAGCCAAAATACTATATATTTTAAAATTTCCTCTATCTCAAATTTTAAATGCAAACAAAACATTTTTAAAGTAAGCTATTTTTCCTGTGGGATCTTGATTCCTTATGGTAATGGCGAGTCTCATTGCCAGAAATATCCATAAATTATATTAGTAGATTATAGACCTGTACAAAGGTGGTACAGCACTATGATTTGGAATAATGTATTAATTTTCAGTGCTCACTCTAATCTGAACACTTTTGGGAAAATTGCATAATCTCTTTAAAAATGCATGATTGATTCTAATTTGTAATGACCTCCATAAGGCTTCCAAGGCTATAAAATGTTATGGGAGCAGACTGCCTTATCTTTCTTCTGTGGAGCAGCTGGTGGTTTCAAACTGCCAACCTTTTGGTTAGCAGCCAAATGCCTTACCACATCACCAACCCAGCTGCTTCTAAACAACTTTCAGAAAGTAAACAAAGCACAGCTAATTTAGAGAGAATCTGGGTAGTACTTTTCCATAAAAAGTAAGAAGTATTTTACCTAATTTGTAATGTGTCTATGAATATGTTTCCATCTTCTACATGCTTTCATTTATATTATGTCATAATATAAAAGTCCCCTTGGACTTTTACAGATATGAAGTGGACAGAGTTAGGGAAATGTTAATAAATTATTTATACCCATGTATACACTTTTTTCATTTGTTCTTTTCTTTCAAAATTTTGGTTAATATATTTATGCGCTACCTAGGTACCAAGTATTTGTCTTTTCTATCTTCATGTGGCCTATGTCTTAATGCAACACAACCACATGTAACCACAGCCATGGACAGGAATCTGACTCATAATGACCCTTCTTTGGGTTTAAAAGGCAGAATCACTACGGAAGTAGATTGCCCAACCTTCCTTCCAAGGAGTGGCTGGTAGGTTTGAACCAACAGCCTTCTGATTAGCAGTCAAATGCCTTATGTACTATGCCACCAGAGCTCCCATATTGTAATGGGTGAGTAGAAAGAAAATTATTAAAAATAATAAATATAACTTGGATTAATGCTTTGAATGTTGCTGAGTTTGAGTATAAGAAGTGCAATCTAATTTATTGGTATGGTCAATAAATATTTTTTTAAGTCAGTAATAATTAAATGATGATCTGAAATATGACTAGGCACCAGCTCTCAGAAGAGTACACAGAAGGAAGAGTGTATGAAAAAGCCCTGATGTGAAGAAAAGCCCAACATGCCAATGACTTAGCATGAATAAGGAACATGGGTTGAAATTAGATAGTTGAGGAAGTACAAAGTCATTGAGGGCTTTGTAGACTATAGCATGTTAGTTTTTTATTCATAATCAAAAAAGGATACTCTGAAGGTGTTTACACAGCAGAGAGACATGTAAGTGGTACTTAAGTTAAGAATATCATTCTATTTGCTGTGGAAAATTGATAATGATTGAAATTCTGAAGTCTAGTTAGAAATTTCTGCCTCTTACAATTGCCCAGAGACTAAAGTATTTACAGCTAATATGGACAGAGAATATGAATTTCAGAATCAACATGATTAGTTTGGTAGATCGTGATGTTATGATGAGATAGGGGGATTAAGATAGGTGATAGGTTTAAGAAGAGATATCTGGAGATCATTTGTGGGAGTGTTGTTTTTGAGACTTCTAAGAGATATTAAACTAGAATATTCAAAGGTGCACTTTAGTGGAGAAGGCATGACAAGAGGTATGAAAGGAGATATGAATATTGTGATCTTAAACAAAAAATAAGTATGAATGGAGATGAATGTCATGATCTTCCACTTATATCTGCATATCTGAAGTTATGAAATTCATATTCAACTCAGAAGAATTTTCATTTTTAAAAGATAAGGTATCTGTTATAAATATACAGGCTGACTTAGAGAGTAATATTTAGCAAAGGATCTGGGCAGTATTAGCGAGACAAACAAAAATAAATTCAGGAAAATGTCATGTGGAAGAAAAAAAGAAATGAATGTCTTTCTTCAAGACAGTCAGAACAGAGGTGTTTATTTTCTCAATGAACTTACTGACAGCTAAGGAATGTTGGGCAATCTACTTCCATAGTGATACCATCTCGGAAACCCAAAGAGGGGTCGCTATGAGTCAGATCTGACTTGGCAGAAGTAAGTTTGATTTGGTTTATAATATGATGAGCTTGTGTGGTAGAAGTAGTAGAAGCCAAACTCCAGTGGTTGGCAGTGAAATAGGAAGGCATGAGGGGAAGCAAAATCAGATAGTAACTGGAAGGATATATGGTTCTAAGAGGTTTTTGTTTTGTTTTGTTTTTGGTTTTGCTTTTTATTTTGTTTATGGAATGTAATATGGTACTACTCAATGCTCTGGGAGATTATCTAGTAGGTAGTCATTCTTTAACTTATAAAATTGATACCTTATATACTGGGTCAGGTTTGAAGTCACTGGCTTCTTATCCTTTCCCCTGTGAGGCCCTTAAAGTATTCATTTTGAAAGATTTTCTCCACAAACTAATACTGCAGTTTCAGAGTTACAACAGGGCATTATATATCAGAAGCAACATTCATAGAATGAATTCATTTATTTAAAAATGTGTATAGTTGGCCAAGGGAGGAATTAAGAGTAGAGGAGCACACCCAATCGTCCTTGTTCTTAGAAGATCACACACCTTTTTAAATGATCTATGTGCCAATACCAATCTCTTAAATTTTATAAGGTGCATGAAATTTTTCTTTGCCTTTAAAGATAGATTCAACAATGGAGGAAAAACCTAAGCAGAGTCTTGAAAGACTAGCAAGATTGGAGAGAACATAGAAAGGGATTCATGCTAGAGATAATATCAGGTGGGTCATTCTGATTGGGTCAGGTTGTTGTTCTAATTGGGTGTAATTGAGTCATTTATACTCATAGTGACCCCATGCAACAGAATAAACTGACCAACAGGGCACATTGCTTGTGATCTTTGTGGAAGCAGATTGCCAGTTCCTTCTCCTATGGAGCCACTGGGGAGGTTCAAACAAATAACATTTTGGTTAACAGTTGAACACTTAATCATTGCACAAATGTCAGATGTAGAGGTAAATTTATATAAAAGAGCAGTATAGTCATAAAAAAAAATTGGTTGTGATGCCTGAAAACAAAGGGAACTGTAAAGAGGGATAAAGCTGGAAAGATAATATGAGGTGAAAAGTGAAGAAACTTATAACAGCTGAAGATGATGAACCTGAGAAATAAGTGACTTATTAGACAAAGAGGATAGAAAGGTATGTGTAAGGCAGTTCAACAATATACTTTCCCCAAATTTCTAAAATTTTTAAGCAGTGGATTGATATGATCATCTATTCATTTTTAAAGAACAATTTTGACAGCAGAATCAAGACTATATTTTAAGATGGAAAGACCAGAGGCAAAATGTTAAGAGTTCATTTAATCAGTTCATAAAATAGATAATGAAGGCTCTAACCAAACTATTGGCAGTTAGAATGAAGAAGAAGGTCAGACTTGAGAATATTTATAAAGTAGACTTACTAGGTCTCTGTGACAAATGGATAAGGTGATGAGAAGAAGAGAAAAGTGAAGAATTCAATAAAATTTAAGAAACATTTACCTACAAGCACATATGACAGATATTTCCACATGAATTATCTCATGTGAGTCTCACAGTGCCTTTGTAATGTGAAATTTATTTCCTCTATTTTATAGGTAAGGATAGATGAGCATAATGAACTCTGGGAAGGAAAACTAGTTTGCTCAGGGTTTGTTGTTAACGGTAACCTGAATGACTTAGTATTACATTTTTCTTACTCGTATCTACTAAATATTTTTTTTTTTTCTCATTTCTGGTTTGAAAATCATACTTTCTCAAAGGCTAGAACCCCAAATGGTTAAATAACTCTGAAAGAGTAACTCCAAAGCACTTTTGAGCAACAGAACATATTTGAAGTCTGTAAGACTACAAAGATAGCTGAGCATTCTGCTAATAGCTTGCATTTGTAGAGAGGGTCACAATGTTCAAAGCACTTTCACATACTTTATCTTTATCTTTAAGCACCAGCATAGTCTTGTCAAAGGTAAGACAGTTTCCAGAGGAGGGCACTGTTCCTCGTTATATGTCCCTGACTTTTACTTTCCACCTTCATTGTTCTTATATCAGCCCATCACCATTGGATATTGAAATGATAAGAAGCTTGGCTATTTTTGTGAAATTTCTAAAGACAGAGATGAGCCAATTGAGCTTTGTGTTCTCTGAGACTGTGGTGCTAAGTTGGCAGGCCCACCTCTCTCTCAAGGTGTTTGTCTCTGAGAGGTTAACACCAACTCTGTCTTCTGTTGGTTCTGAAATGTGTGTGGCTAATTTTGTAGCACAAATGAATATGTAAGATTTTCTTCAGCTAAGTCTATCCTTGGTCTAGGGTATATTCCTGTTCACCCACCCCCACCTCATCTTCTCACCTGTCTATGCATTTATCTGTAGCCTGATGTCTGATGTTAGTGATTGTGCAATACTGTGCTGTTGTTGTTGTATGTGCCATCAAGTCTGACCCAACTCATAGTGACCCTTCCTTGGGTTTCTGAGGTGATATCACTATGGAACTAGATTGCTCAATTTTCCTTCTGAGGAGTGGCTGGTAGGTTTGAACCACCAGCCTTCTGGTTAGCAGTCAAGTGCCTTAAGCAGTACACTACCAGAGTTTGTATACTATTATTTTCTTCTGAGCAGTAAATTAAGATGCAACTGTTGGTCTCCTCTCATCTGAAGCAAAGAAGAGAGAAAAAATTCAAAGGCATCTGGAAACAATTAATCCAAGGATATGATGGACCCCAAGACCAAAAGAACTAGATGGTGTCCAGCTACCAATGCCTACCACTTGGAAAAGGATCAAAATTGGAGATCATGGATAAAATGAGAGGACAAATCTGGAACAAAATTCAGAAGCACAAAAATGACCAGAATTACTGGTTGGATAAAGTCTGGTGAAACCCCAAGACTATGGCCCTAGGTTACCCTTTGGGCCTAGAATTGGACTCAGTGCCATGGATTGGCTCTTAGCCCAATGGTAGAAAGACTCACATGCAGAACACATACTCCAGAGTGATACACCAACCTGCTCTAGGGAGATACACTCCTTAGAGCAATTGACCATGGGGCACCAGAGGGGCAGCATTCACATAGAGGGCAACCTGGACAGACAGGAGTATATAGTTAAGAAGGGCACAGGGAGGGAGTAGTCACAGGGATGGGAGGGGAGGACAATGTGTTATGGTCAGGGAAGATGATCGGAACGAGAAATCAAATGTACACGACTTGTTTAATGTAAAACAAATTTTGCTCTGTAAATTTGCACCCAAAACACAATAAAATTTTAAAAAATAAATAAATAAATAAAATAAAGAGAGATGAGGGAAAAAAAGAAAAAAATGTATAGAGTTTCAAGTCCAATTCACTAATTCAGAAATGATGAAAATTTTACCTACGAAGGTAAGGGATTTATCCATAAACAGAACACAGTTTCTCACATCATCTGTCTTCTTTTTTGTAGGGTATTTTCTCTCTGTTTCACTCTAACCACTCCTTGCTTTATTTATAATAGCATTGTTAATTAAATAAAGTGTTTTCTATTACTGAAGATTTGCCTCTTCAATTGGGGCAAGCTTATTTTCAGTGTTGTGTGTGTGTGTGTGTGTGTTGGGGGTGTTAACACTTTTTATAGTAAAGAATGAAAGCCTAGCATTATTGTTTTGTCCCATAAAAAATATGACTCCAAGAAGTAATCAGCTAAAGTAGTCAAAATTTACTAGTATCATGAAGTGATTGTCAGCAAAGCCCAATAAATACGAGTTAGTCTATATACCCAACTTGGTCTCTGCGACAATTGTATTATGTTGATCTTTCCCTGTTTTCACATACATATTTCACAAAGAATATCTAATTCAGCTTTTTCATTTTCTCCTGAACAAAATTATACTAAAGAATTTATAACAATTTAAATTGATTGCTTACTTAAATGTATGAGTCTTGACATTGAACTTTACCTGTATTTACATTAAATTAAGCTCTTAGGCTGTAGATTTGATGGGTATATTTCTATTTTTAATTAATATTAATAAAATTTTCATTTGTTTCTATTCAGTACTGTTCATAGTTTCAAGAACATACCATAAAACAAAACAAACAAACAAAAAAATTTCCTGCCATGGAGTCCATTCTGACTTATAGTGACCCCTCTTTGGGTTTCTGAGGTGTTATCTCTACTGTAGTAGATTGCCAACCCTTCCTTCTGAGGAGTGGCTTGTGGTTCAAACCCACTTCCGGTTAGCAGTCAAATGCCTTAGGCACTATGCCACAAGAGCTCCTAAAAACATGTCAGTCCCCCTTTTACTTAGGTAAATTATAAGAAAGAAAGGATTTCAGAAGCCTTGTCCATCCACCATTCATTCAGCAAGGGTCTCATTAAACCTTGTCCTACAGGCTTATGTGTGACAGGAGTGCCATCTTATTAAATCATACTTATAATGTTCATTTGAATTAAAATGAAGTATTTCCTTCATAGTGAGCTATCAAATTAAATAGCTTTGCTACAGACTGTATACGTCTCTGCAAGGATTAAACGGCAGGAACCAGCATCGATGAGAGTAACTCACTGCCGTCGAGAGGAATCTGACTCACAGCGACCCCTCCTTGGGTTTCGAGTGTGGCACCTCTACAGAGGTAGATAGCCCAGTCTTCCTTCCGAGGAGTGGCTGGTGGGTTTGAACCATCAGACTTCTGGTTAGCAGTCAAATGCCTTGGGCACTACACCACCAGATTCAGGACAACCATAGCAATAATGATGTAGAAAACCAAAGGGCTTTAAAGTAAAAATGTTCAAAGTAACTGAAGAAAGTTTTTCTCCTTTTATATTTCAACTAGCTTCAGTGTTTGTGTAGGAGCACTGGTGGTGTAGTGCCTAAGGCATTTGACTGCTAACCAGATGGCTGGCAGTTCAAATCCAGCAGCCACTCCTGGGAAGGAAGATTGGGTAATCTACTTCTGTAGTAATACCTCCTTGGAAACCCAAGGAGGGGTTTTGGGTTTTCAGTGTGTGTACGTAGTTCTTTCAGAACTAGCCTGTTTGAGTGAAAGTGATTTTGTTAGTACTTGTCAAATATGTCACACTGTCCCACTTTGCAAATGTAGAAAGTGCTCAGTAGGAATAGAAGAGTCTTTGGTAAGTTAAAGCTCAGAAATCAGTGTTTTGAGAATTAGGACTTCAAAACATGTATTTCGAACATAAGCTTGCATTATGTCCAATAACTTTTCTTCTCATAAAATAGAAAGATAAAAAGGCATCTATACAGTATTTTCTCTATCTTAGGTGACACGTATATTGAAGCAGCTTTTCTCATTTATTTCTACAAAGTAGGTCATCTAAATTACACAGATACTCTATCTCCCTGTAGCAGTAAACATGCTTTTCTAATCTGCCTAACTTGGTTGAAAAGAGATTATTCTTTTTCATGTACAGCACATTATTTCTGGTCTCTGTGTGCTTTTATTAATCAAAAAAAACAAAACAAAACTTACTGCCATGGAGTTGTATTTGACTCATAGCGACCCCTCCTTGAGTTTCCAAGGTGGTATCTCTGGAGAAGTAGATTGCTCAGTCTTCCTTCTGAGAAGTGGCCAGTGGGTTTGAACCACCAGCCTTCTGGTTAGCAGTCAAATACCTCAGGCAATATGATACCAGAACTCCCTTTATTACTTAATGCACTCTTTAAAATTTTGATCGTTTTATTTATGAATTAACATGTCAGTTTAACAATGCTATTAAATTTTTCTGTCAAATGCTCATCCATAACTGAGTAGCCAAAAATTATGTCTAAATTTTTCTATGAAGCCATTATGAATATATAATATTGTGGTTAAAACTTAATGTTAAAAACTATTGGCACAACAATATTTACAACAGAGAGGGTAAAGAATAAGTGAAAAACTGGTTAAATATATTGTTAATTATTAAATGCAATCCAGAAAAAACAAAAATTAAACTCACTTCCGTGGAATCAGATCCAACTCATAGCGACCCCTCTTTGGGTTTCCGAGGGGGTACAACTATCGAAGAAGACTGCCCAATCTTCCACCCATGGAGTAGTTGGTGTGTTTGAACTGCCACCCTTCTGATTAGCAGTAAACCTTAGGCACTATGCCAGCAAAGTAATTAATAATAATGTTTAAACAAAGCAAAATAATAATAATAATAATAATAATAATAATTGAATAAACAAAAAACAAACCAAAAATCTTGAAAGAAATATATCAGAAGTTAATATTATTCACTACTGAGGGTTTGAATAAACAGGGTTTTTTTTTTTTTTCTGTTCCTTTTTATTTTTTGTCTTAAAGAGACATGTTATGGAAACATGTCAAAGTACTTATTCAAATTATCTATTATTCAGAGTAGCAACTCCTTCATAATCAATCAATAGTCAAAGAAACTTTAAAAAAAAGTAACTGAAAAATCACACACCCACCCCCAAAAAGACCCTAAATCAATGTTTTAATTGCCTTTGTTTTCTCATTCTGTATAATAGTTTTAAAATATCCTCTATTGGGTGATGAATTTCAACATGAAGTTATTCTCTGAACTCCACATCTTCATATCTAACCACCAATTTGACATAATAATTTGAGTATCAAATACACATCCAGCATGCAACAAATGATAAACTGTGCTCTTGATATTCCAGAACAAATCAGTTTTTCTTATAATTGTTCTTCCTAGGTCATGCACTTCCTGCAAGAAAGATGAGGCTGTCTACTTCTGTAAAAATTTACAGACTTGGAAACCTAGTGAGGGTTACAATGAGTCAGAATCTAGTCGATGGCAGTAAGTTTGGCTTTTGTAAGCCAACATCACAAATGTTCTCACTACCATTATGAATATAGCCCTCCATTGTTTTTACCTTTGTTCCCTTTAATCTCAACAGAGTAGCCACAGTGATGACATAAAATATAAGTTAGATCATATCAGCTCTGTTCATCACCCTGAAAAGTCTAACCATCTCCCTGAAAGAATCTCTCCCTCAGTTATTTCTCAGAATTCCTTTCATGCCATTCTTTGGTGTCATTCACTCTGCCCTAGAAGTGCCTTGGCACTGGCTAGTCTCTACCTTTAATTTACTTTACCCAGTAATAAGTATCAGCTAGCAGCTCTGGTAGCATAATGCTTAAGGCACTTGACTGCTAACCAGAAGGATGACGGTTCGAACCACCAGCCACTCCTTGAAGGAAGATGGGGCAATATACTTCCATAGTGATACTGCCTTGGAACCAAAGGAGAAATCGCTATGAGTCGGGTCTGACTCAAAAGCACATAACAACAACAACACATATCAGCTTGGCTGGGTTATAATCTCCAATTAGTCAATAAAAGTCCAATCTAATTAACTGTATTTGTAGATGTGATTAGCTGACTTTACATAAAAGAGATTCTGCTAGATAATCTGCCTTCAGTTGAAAGGCAGAGCTAAGACTTTCCAAATATGAAAATTTGCTTATACTCTGAAGTTTCATTTCCTGACTGAGAATTCCAGAAGCCCTTCTTGGTGGTCAGCTCAATGGATTCAAACTTGCTTAGCTAACCCCTCAATCACAAAAGCCAACCACTTAAAATAACTCTCTTTAATATAAATCTACTACAGTTTCTGTTCCTCTTGTTGAACACTGAATGATGCAGCAAATTAGCTATTATATTTTTAGCTTCATATTTTTACTCATATTTTACTCATTTTTAAATTAGCTTCATATTTTTACTCAAAGCTCACCATTTAGTGCAGTCCTGGCCACTCTTTGCACTACTTAAATCTCTCACACTTATACTCCTTTCTCCGCTTATTATACTTCAGTTTATCTTGGGTCTAATGAAATAGACTTGTGTATCTATTTTTGTTTGTTTTTTCTATACTATCTAGTACTTCTAATAGTGCATGACACATGGTAGGTCCTCAATAAATATTGTCAGCACGAATAATCACAGTGAGTTTATACTTGAAATCATGTCTGTTTTCTCACATGGATTTATGCTTTTTCTTTTAGTCAATAAAGATTATTATATTTATGTGCTTTGCATGATTTTCAGTGAACTATCCCTAAGTGTGTATGATTAATCATCCCGTATAATGAAATATCAGGGATCACTGAAATAGATGTTGCAGATGAACTGCAAATTGGCCTTCCTGAGAGTTCCCATGGAACTCAGTGCTATAAATCTTCTAAAATCTCTTTTTCCGTTGTTACTAGCTAAGTTATTATGATGAGGATGTGACAATACATAAAGCATTTTGTAGAATGTAAAACATTATTTTAAAAGTTACTTACATTGTGAGGATGTTTATAAATACTTTATACAATAAATAGCTTCATAGTATATACTGCAGCATGACAGTTTGAAATTTGATAAGCATACTGCTCTCTACAACTTAGAATGTCTGCTATGAATAAATATATATTTAATGAGTGCTTAATATAATCAATGTTGATAGTTTAAAAATATTTTAATAACATCGCAGGCTGTTAAAAAAAGCTTTCTATTTTAAGCATCATAAATATTTTACATTAAATGTGGTTTGTGCTTGGACAAAAGATTTCTTAAGAAACATATGAACTTCATTTATAGGTGTAATACTGAAATAACAGAGCTGTAATCTTTTCCTCTGCCATGAACAATTTTTCTTTTTTTTTTATTGTTATCTCATGGGATTGCTGAAATATTGTCAACAGCAAGTGTCTTCCATCATTTTATATTGTTTCACCATTTCCTTAGGAATCAGTTTCTACCTCTGTCTGTATCTCTGTCTCTTGTCCCTCTTTCTCTTTTTCTTTCACACAAACACACACACACACACACACACTTATTCACAAGTCACGATATTATATATATTGGGCAAAAAAAAAAAGAAAAAATAATCCAAGCTTAGATTCAACCTGATTAATTAATTTCACACAATAGGTAAGGGCCATTTTCCATGCACAAGTAGTTGATACAACCTTAGCCTGAAAACATAAAGTCTAAAATGCTTTCACTTTTTGTTTGCTTGTTTTGTTTCACATTGATATTGAGCGATATGCTTCTGAACCCAGATATTCAAAATTATAGATAAACCTTCATAAGTGATTGAAATTGAATTGGATTTTTACCTAAATATAAATTTGCATGTCCTGTTTATTCATAGAAAGCAGCACCAAATTATTAAGACTAAGCCTTATTTTAAAATGCTCCCAAAATTTATTGTGAATAAAGGAAAAAACCTACACAGCTCCAACAAAAAATAAACAATGGCAAAAGTATATACTTCCTGACCAGCCCTAATATAATTGGATTGTTAAATGAAATATTCAGAGAGGAATGCTTACTGGTACACTTGTATCAAAATTCTATTAAAGCTTCCAAGGTTTGTTATGTAACATCCAATGTATTACACTGTTATTTAGCTTAAATTAATGCATTAAGACAGAAACTTTTTATCATGCCTTTAAGACCTGGGGCCATCTCCTTGTTAGCCTGTTCCCTGCAATCCATATATCCACACCAATGGTAGAGAGGTTAGAATGGAATTGCTGATTCAAAAGGGAAAGGAGCGCTGGTAATGTGACAAAGGCTGCACCATCTCTCTCCTATTTGAGCATCCCAGGAAATGCAGACCAACTTATTGAAAAACTGGACAGCACTGGGGAGAGAATAAAAGGCCATCCTTAGTTTTGATATCAAAATTATTTGTACCCAAAAACCCATTACCATTGAATTGATTCTGACTCATAGTGACCCCGTATAGGACAGTGTAGAACTTCCCCATAGGATTTCCATGGGAGTGGCTGATGGGTTTGAACTCCCAGCCTTTCGGTAAGCAGTCAAATGCCTTAGGCAGTACACCACCAGAGCTCCCAACTTTTTAAGCAAGCAGACTGCCTCATGTTTCTTCTGTGCAGAAGCTGGTGGGTTCAATCCCGGGATCTTTTGGTTAGCAGGCCCTGTGGACCTTAACCAAAGTGCCACCAGAGCTCCTTGAATGTTTGCACAGATAGTAATAAAATTGCATTTTAGCTCTTTTCTGTTGTTGCTGTCTACAGTTTTCTAAACCAGCAGTAGGTGTCAAGTTTGTTATGATCCAGGTATTCCGAATCTCATCAAAATAATGGCATTAGATAACACCTAAACTTCTAACTTAGCTCATACATGATGTTTTCAAAAACTAACTTTTTGTATTATTTTGTTTTATTTTTAGCTTAACTATTTTGGTAGACTATTTTGCCAGTTTAAAGATAATGCTGTGAAAAGTAATATATTTTCTTTAATATGTATTTTTTTATTTTAAATGATACAGACCATATCATAAATATCTATATACATTTTAATATAGTTTATGTTTTCATTTTTAAACACATTATCTCTCTTAAAGCATATGTCTACAAAATAGGGCAAAGTTCCCTAGAGTTATCAGTTTCATCAAAGGCCAGGCTATAAAGATGATAATGATGACATAAAAATCAGATATGTCATAGTAAGCTTGGTGTGCTTAAATTTACTACTGAGAATTCTGAAGTAGAATTTAACTCCTATCTCTAAGTTATGAGCAGATACCTGGTAGATAAAGAACAAATGTTGTTTAAAGCTGACTGTAAAGGCTTTTCATGATACTAACCAGTGGCCTACTGGTTAGAAATTCTAAGCTGCCTCTTCCAGGGGATATGAAATATAATTACTCATTGTACAACGCAAAATTCACTTTCATTTGTACTACAAGAACAAAATTTATTCTTATGTTCAAAGGAATTGTAAAACTACACTCCCATTACTCCAGAGTAAGCTGACTCTGATGATAACACAGACCCGGAGTTCTCAGGTGAGATAAAGAGATAGAGAACTGCCACATCAAGTGGCACTTACATTAAAAAATAAAGCATGCAGGAAGTTTTCTCTGAGAAGTCGAGATAAATACATTAAAGAGAGGGAAAAACTATTCAAGCAAATATAAATTCAAGACAGAGTAAAGGGGCTTAAAGTTAAATGTCATTTCTTCTTCTCTCACAGCCCACTGTGAAGATAAGCTTGGGAGCCACTTTGGTTGGGTTCAAAATCAGTGTCTCTAAGTATATGGATCTATGAGCCACAGTTTCAGCAGAAATCAAAAAGGAAGTTTAAAAGGACTTAACTGAAGACAATTTAAAAGTTGTCTCCCCCCACCCCCCAGAAGTGTAGGCATTGTTATCTAACAAGGAGTGTAATACACAGAAGGATAGGCAATGATATGGGAAGCAGTTATTTCTTTAAGGCTGAAAAAAAAGGGGAGGGTATGATGTTAGATGTTACCAGAACCCTTAGAAGGCTGGAGAAATGGACAAGAAGCCATAGCTATAAAAGAAGACAGTCACTGCTATACCAACAGCCAGCCAGGAAGATTGGGGGAATAAATTTTCATAACACTGTCTCCTGCAAATCTCCTGCCAATGCCTCCCATTATTCAAAGAAAACTGAAAGCTAGAGGTCAAGTAAGTCTGAGTAATGCAGTCCATGGGGAGTTGTCTTCTGGGACGGTGCGAATAATGGATCTAGAAAGATGATTCCTTATTGGATGGTGATTAGGAGGAGAGAAGATATGCAATAAATCTCTCTGTTTTAAAGGTCACATGTATTTTCTTCCATAGAAGCATGTACTTGAATTTTACACTTTTTCAGTGGGAAGTCAATCACTTCTTTGTTTTCATTTACTCTTCAGGACTAAAGCAACAACAAAGGGTTATTTGTCATAAAGTTGGTCCTAGAGTCATGGCAATCCCATGCACAAAAGAACAGAACTCTGGAACCGAACTTTGCCCCATCTTGTGCCATCCTCATGATTGGTTGTAATTTGAATCACTGTGATTGCTAGTATTTTCACTGGTTGAATTTGAAAAGTAACTGATAACTCCTTTTTTCTTACTCCATCTTAGTTTGTAAATTCTGCTGAAGCTTGTTCAAAGTCATAGTCATAGCAACACACATGACTCCACCAACAGACAGGGGGTAGCAGCACATGAGGTGCATTGGCTGAGAATTGAACCAGGGTCTCCCACATGGAAGGGAGAAGTCTACCATTAATCCACCAATTACAGACAAATAGGGGCTCTGATGGGAGCTCCGGTAACATAAGGCCTAAGGCACCTGACTGCTAACCAGAAGGCTCGTGGTTAAAACGTGGTGGCAAAGTGCCTAAGGCATTTGACTGTTAACCAGAAGGCTGGCAATTCAAACCCTCTGGCCACTTCTTGGAAGGAAGCTTGGGCAACCTACTTCCATAGTGACATCACCTTAGAAACCCAAGGAGAGATTGCTATGAGTTGAATCTGACTCAACAGCAGTGAGTTGAGATATACAAATATGTCAGGCTTGAGTTCCTCCCCTCAGTTTTTTCTCATAGTTTTATGAATTGCAGACTAGTGGCATTGCTCTCTCTTATCTTGCTTTTCATTCTGACTGAATTTAGTATAAATCTGTAAAAACAAACTTCCTTTAAAGTATCATTTATTTCTAAAATCTTACCTCTTGAACTATTTTCAGAAAGCTTTTACCTATGATTTTTCATGAAATTCACAAGAGTTGGCTAAAAGAGATAGCAAACAGAACACAAAATTGAGTCTACATTAGGAAGCAAGTAAATTTTAAAGAGAGATGTTTCATGAATCCATGAATTTCAGGTTTATCTGAAATTTAGTTCAAATTGTGGACCTAAATGGCTCCTCCCTGACCTTAAGGTATTACTCTATAGCACTTTTTCTCAGTTGTGCTCTTTTAAGGGGGCCATCACATCACTTTTGCTGGTATTTAGTTAGACATATAAAGGGACCCCAGGTTCAAAGAGGTTCCATAGAGACACTTTTGTTAAGCCTTGGACAGGACAAACATAATCATCTTGGGTGAGAAAAACCATAAGCCTGAGAAAGCTGAATGGAGCCCCCTAAGTCATGGCCATGTAGCTAATAATATATGATTTTAAAAAAAGAGTGGCAGTAGATAGATTCATCACTGTTGCCAGTAGAAATACAGAAGCAGGTAAAAGACCATGATTGGGATTTCAAGATAGGAAAGGGTTATAGGATTGGTTCTGGGCCTTGACTACCTGACTGGTGGTTCAGAAAGGCAGTGAGTGACCCCTGACCATGCAGCCTGATTATTAGGCACAAGGTGGCTATCAAACAATGCCAAAAGCCCAACCTTAATTAAAATTAGAAAAGGACACTCTCAGGTAAATTCCCTAGTTCTTTGTGAGAGTGTAATCCGCTTTCAACCATCCTTGCCTGAAGGCAAACTGTCCCACCCTAGCTTTGTCTTAGAACTTGTCTGTGCTTAACCACAATGATGGTCAGAAAGAACCCAAACTGCCTCTGAAACTATTTCAAGCCTCAAAATGGAGTTAGGGCTCCCACTGCAGACAACAGCCTTCTACAACCCCAAGTGCTTTAGAATTTAAGCTTTTATACAGACATAAGGCTCAATTCTGGTCCTGAACAGATAACCAAAAACCAAACTCACTGCCATCGACTTGATTCCAACTCATAGTGACCCCCTATGGGTTTCTGAGGCAGTAAATTTTTATGGAAGTAGATTGTCCAATTTTCCTTCCACAGACTACCTGGTGGGTTTAAACCACCAGCCTTTTGATTAGCAGTCAGATGCTTTAACCACCACACCACCAGAACTGTTTTCCCGAGCAGACAGGGATAGGAATAAATCATTTCTCCCTCAGTCTTTAGAGATAATCAAATTAAACAACATGTTTACCCCAAATCTTCAAAGTGATCTGATTTTTAGTAAAGAATAATCATACTGGAAGTCATGACCACTCCTACCATTCTATTCTGCCACAACTTGGGCAGGTTATGTATACTGAATATGAAACCGAGTAAAGTAAGAACTCAGCTATTTCCCCCACCCTGGCTAAGACAGATAGGTTCCTAGTTGCAAATAAATAAGCAAATATAATTACTCAGTTCTTTAAAAGCTGATTAGGATGAAAGCTCAACTATTTCCTCACCCTGGTTAAGACAAATAGGATCCCAGTTGGAGACTGATGAGTAAGCACAATAACTCGGTCCCTTAATTGAATGGAACAAAAACCCA
>NW_006921973.1:846779-858881 GCF_000298275.1 Orycteropus afer afer
ATCCTGTTATATGCAGATGAAACAACCTTGGTTGCTGAAAATGAAGATGACTTGAAGCACTTACTGATACAGAGCAAAGACTACAGCCTTCAGTATGGATTATCCCTCAACATAAAAAAAAAAAAAAAAATCTTTACAACTGGACCAATAAGCAGCATCACAATAAATGGAGAAAAGATTGAAGTTGTCAGGGATTTCATTTTACTTGGATCCACAATCACCATCCATGGAAGCAGCATTCAATAAAACAGACAACACATTGCACTGGATAAATCTCCTACAAAGACCTAAGATGTCACTTTGATGACTAAGGTGCACAAATCACGATATTTTTAATAGTCTCATGCATGTGAAACCTGAACAATGAATCAGGAAGACCAAAAAAAGTATTGAATTGTGGTGTTGGTGAACAATACTGAAAATACCATTAGCTGCCAAAAGAACAAACTAATCTGTCTTGGAAGAAGTAGAGCCAGGATGCTGCTTATGACTGAATGACCAGACATTGTCTCATGCACTTTGATCATTCTGTTGGAAATGGGCCATCAGCGAAAAAGAAGAAGACCTTCAATGAGATAGATCGACACAATGGCTGTGACGATGGGCTCAAGCATAGGAAATATTGTGAGGATGGCACAGAATCAGGCAGTGTTTCGTGCATTCTGTTGTATGTAGGGTCACTATGAGTCTGAGTAGGCTCAGCAGCACCAAAAAACATGACTGTTGTTTTGTTCCCACTTTTGGAGTGAGTTGTCTATAATATAATGTAATATAATATAATATATCTTGAGTCCTGTCTCACTAAAGGATATGACTGGAATCATCACCCTTAGTTTCCTTAGTAAATATGTGAATGCTCTGACAAAGCTTTCTCTCTTGCTCTGCATCCTGCATTTAGTTCGTCATCATCTCACCCCAGATTCAGAGGGGTTAAGGCAGCATCCAGTCATCTGACATGTCGATTTGGGTTGGTCACTGTCTGCAACCGAGTAAGTACAATCTTCCAGATAACCAAGCAAACCACAGAGTTGGGACTTGTCAGCCTCCACCTCCGCAGGAGCCATTTCCTTGGCAGTTCTTTAATTCTGTGAGACTTTATAGTGAGATATGGAACCATAAGACAGGAGAGAAGGTACTGAGGGGAGGAGGAGAATGGTTGATGTCAGAGATGATGGAGTGGTATAGCAGTTTGTAAAAGTTGGACTTTTGGGATATCTTTATATTTTGCCTTATAAGAACCAGCCTTTTGCTGATCCTTCTAAAAAGAACATTATTTGAGCATTTCCACTGGGAACATCATTTGAGATTCTTCACTATTTGTCTCCTGATTAAATAGAAGGAAAAGAATGTGTTGTAATAGTGAGAGAAGTGTCAGGGGATAGCAAGTGTGATTTTTACGGGTTGCATAAAAGTACCATTGATAATTGTCAAGTATGTGTGTGTGTGTGTGTGTGCATACATATGTGTATTTGTGCATGTTCATGTATAATTACACCTGTAGTTGTTTTAGTATTACTGGAGAACACAAGAGTGGCATACTATTTTTAATTAACCACTTTCAACTAAATATCTTTATAACTTAGTATTCAAATTCTTTGGCCTTTTTCCAAATTTTCTGTGACTGGGTATCTTTATTTTCTGAAATATTTTGAGCTTATTTGTCACTATATTTTATATACACTTAAAAAAAATGAAGAAATAAGACAATATGGTAAGACAACAAAGTTTGAAAAAATACAAAGCAAGTTTTAAGACAAAAGACGTTTTTTAATGATTGAAAACGTTTTTGATTATATAAAGATAATTCAGAAGCAAAAACAATGAGATAATGAGTCAACCAAAATTATATAGAGCAAAATTTGAGAAAATACCAGGACAGTGTTGAAATGCAATCTAGCAATAATCTAAACCAAACTCTTACTTTATGAAGTCATATCGACTAGTGCGTCTATGACAAATTGTCATATAAAGTCTTCTTGGGCTCAGAACAACTTTCTGAATACAGGGTTAGCAGTCACTGCAATATTTTTTTTAGGAAAATATAGAGTGAAAGCTCAATATTATTCAAGGTGATATAAAATCATTTTCCAATAAAAGTTTAGATAAGAATTTTCTTAAAGACAGAGAAATTTGATAGATGATCCTTTAAGGCCTCTTCTAACCCCAGGAATGAGCCAAAAAGGAAGAAAACGTGTGAGTATTCTGAGGGCAACATAAGAAGCTTCACTTCTAAAAGATGCTTTCATGGATAAAGTTTGAAGTTCAGAACTAAGATGTAGATTAGAGAGGAAAATATTAACAAAACAAGACGTCTTTTTTAAAAGATCCAAGCCACTGAATTTTCAATCACTGCAGAAAAGCCTGACATCAATATAAATCTTGGTTGCTTGTAAATGTTCATCTTAATGTGCACCAATTGTTTTCTTGTTTATTATTTTTAACCAATAATAAATCATGTTAAGGGAGCTTACTTTCTTAAAATATCATAAAACATTTATTAGGTTAAAGCAAATTAAATCTCCTAACCCATGTAGACATTTGTTTATATAATCTAATGCTGGCATTCTTATGACATAGTTGAGGACAAAAAAAGCTGCCTGAGACTAAAAGAATTCTATTGGACCCAATGCTTCTGCATATATATTCATTTTAAAAGAATCTTTAAAACACTCCTTATAATACTCAACACCTGTGAAAGAAAAGCTCATCAAATATCATTTTGATAATTAACAGATCCCAGGAATATGGTAAGTAATCAAAGCACTAAAGTCTTATATACTTGTCACAATGTTGTTGTTATTGTTATGTGCCGGCGAGTCGGCCCGACTCATAGCAACCCCTCCTTGGGTTTCCAAGGCAGTATCACTACAGAAGTAGGATTGCCCAACCTTCCTTCTGAGGAGCAGCTGTTGGGTTTGAACCAGCAGCCTTCTGGTTAGCAGTCAAGTGCCTTAGGCACTATGCTACCAGAGCTCCTACTTGTCACAATATGAAAGTCTTAAAAACTATAATTTAGCTTTCTTCAGCCTAATGTTAACTATAAAGAGGTAAAGAGTCTTCCTGGATTCAGAATCTGCTCTTTCAGAGTCTTTCTTTTCTGGTTATTAACTTGAAGTTGCATCTCAAAACATCAACTAAACAAGCAAAATTGAATGGGAAATCCACGTATGTTACTTTGTGATCAACAAAACATCTCTCCCAGCTTCTATGCATTACATACACACACATCCTCCATCTCCTGTAGTACTACTCCTCTAAGCTTTTTTTTTTTTTTTTTTTTTAAATCAGAAACGGAGATTTCATTTCTTTTTTTCACTAGCTAAATTATTTTTTCTCACTTAGGGAGGAAGATTGGAAATAACAGAAAACAGTGCTTTTCTGAAGAAGCATCTTGTCAAGCACAAACTCATAACACGCTCATTGTAAATTTACACAACTACATATTTACTTTCTGAACATAGAACAGTGGTATGACTTAAATGTGCTCTTTTTTCAATATAGGTAGAGAAAAGATAAAAAATATCTTGCAAAGAAAATTCCCAAAACATAGACTAAAACTAGTTTTACACTTATTTGCTGAACTAAAGTTATATAAATAATCACAAGACAACTTCAAAACTTTTTCCACAGTAGAAAATTAATCAGTTCTATCACTTTAGCAAAGAAACTGTTCGAAAGGTGAAGTACTAAGCAAACACCTGAAAATTCCGCCTAAATCAAAATTTCAACTACGTAAAATAAACTGTTCTGAATGATTTCAGGCCAAACTATAACCATTCCAATAAATTCAGGAGTATTTAGAAAATTCCTAGACTAGAAAAATTCTGTAATCCAGACCATAGTGACACCTAAATACTGACTTTACAAAAAAGAGAAATAAAAGAGTTTATTGTTATATTAATATGCAAATAAAAGCATTATGCATATCCAAATCTTTCCATTTAAAATAAATATTTATTTCATGAATATAAACAGTAAATGATAGTTATCTTATTTTATCAGTTTTAATAATTTCAAAAACTCTATTGAAATAAGTCAGGAATGGAAATGGAGTACTGGATGGCTTTGGTAAAGTACTTAAATTATGTTAAAAGTGAAAGGTGTATGTAAACCTTGAATAAATAAATAGTTTTACTTATAATTGGCATTTTTTTATCTAGATTAAATTGGTGTTTTCAAATTGACATATCAAGAATTAAATGTGGTAATGCATTAGGGGATTAGAAAAGTAAGTGGTCCATTACAATCACTTAATAAATGTTAGCTATTATTTATGTTGTAATAGTTATTTCAGGTTTGAAATTTTCTAATCTTAATTTTTCTTATGTTTCTCTTATCTTCAATGAAATATGCATTCTTGGATAAATCATGTCCTATATCTAAACTTATTGCAATATATTCAAATATCTCATTCAGATGTCATTCATTCTTATAGTCATTCTTCCCTTTGTTATTTTCTTCTCTCAACTTGTTATTGATTTCTTATTTCATAAAATATATTTTCTTATGTTATGAAGATACAAAGATAAATATAACTTTGTTGGTTTATATAATTTACTATTAGAACATGTGAACATAGTAGGAACAACACGGAAACATTGTTTTAGAATTTGAGATAATTTATCACCAGTGCCTTATTTGATCACATTTTCCTCTTAATAACAAACTACACATATATAAAGAGAAATTTTTACCTTCAAATTCCTTAACCTTCTCTGTCTTGCAAGCATACTTTTACATATAACTGAAACAGATAGAAAGATTAAAGAGGTCTCTTTAGATATCATCATATACTGGGTGCTCTATATACTTGTGTGACTTGCTTCCATTTGCATAAATAACCACCAAAGCTCTGTTTCTCTTTCTTCCACTGACTCATGAAACTGATTCCAAAATAATCTTCCTTTCAAATTAATTAGCCCAAACTTATCAATTAAGCAAGAGACTGAAGTAAAATAGAAACAAAAATTTAGTTGGAGAGCATCATTGACTTTACATTATTAACTTTCTATTACTGGACAATTTCTAATCAAAGTTTTCTCTCCATCACCTGCTTATTCTCATCACTAAACACACATTATATATTAGAGCATGCTCTCGATTATAAAAGACATGTCAGTGGTCTTTGTTTAATAACTGACAATTGAATTTCATGTACTAATTATTCCATGTATAATTACACCACAGGATCAATAGAATTTAATGAACCCTCTCCAGTCAGTGAAAAGTTATACATAATTCATATCTGAAAATGAACTGTGTTACATTATTTGAGCCATTAGGATCATTTTCTAAAATAAATTACTAGGCTGACATAATATATCTTTTTAAAAAATGGATGATCTCTACAATAAGATTTGGCACTTATATGCATTTAGAGTACTGAGTTAAAAAGTAAATTTTCAAATATGTTATTTTGAGTTGTTTAGCTCAATTCTATGGTAAAAATAAATATTAGTTGTTTTTTCATAAAAAAATGTTTTATGAAGTATATTAATGATCATTTCTATTCTAATTTACAAGTTTTTAAAAGTGACTATCTAGAAACCAAGATTCTATTTTTCATTCTCATATGTTACATAGCTAAAAAATATAGGGAGCAAATACTAAAGATTTCTAGATAAATGGTTTTTAGCTTAAAATTAAACTGAAAAAAAAAATTCACTGCCATCTTGTCAGTTCTGACTCAGCGATCTCTCCTTGGGTTTCTGATATCTCTATGGAAGTAGATTGCCCCATCTTCCTTCCTAAGAGTGGCTGGTGGGTTTGAACTGACAGTATTTTGGTAGGCAGTCAAGTGCCTTATCAATACAAATTAGTGTTATTGTGTGCCCTGATGTGTTATATGTAAGTTTTTATATTAATATATTTATAGTTAACACATAAGACAAAAATATATATTAAGAAAAAGATTTATTTTTCAATTGCTCCTATGTAGCTCAGTTAACATAAAGTTTAAATTCTTTATACATCTCCTTTATATGCACAGATTTATCTCAAGCCACATTATTTCAAATTTATGCAAAAATAGTTTGTGAAATAAAAATATGCTTTTTTCTTCTTTATTTCCTTCTTTTAATAAAATAAAATAATAATAATCTCCTGCACTGATCCCCCTCCTAGTGGCTGACAGTGGTAGCCAGGCACCAACAAAAAGTCAATGGTTTGAACCCAGTCTGTACTCCATGGGAGAAAGATGTGGTAATTTGCTTGTGTAAAGATTAGCAGCCTTGAAAACCCTGTGGGGTAGTTCTACCCTGTCCAGTAGGGTTGCTACTGACTTGATGGCAGTGAATTTAAAGAAAAAATAAATACAATTCTAAGTTACACTTTTAAAATAGGGCAATTGGGATTAGAGTTAAAAATTAAAAAATAATAAATATATGCCAGTTTTATATTGAAAGAAAAAAAACTGGAATATTTTCAACTTTGTAGGAAAATATGTTTACTAATAAATATTAAGTAAACTTTGGCACATACTTTTAGAAGTGGAAACTAATTTATGTAAAATGTTTTGATGCTGTCATTACGGATATACATTTGTATCTTCATTACAATAGGGAATAATGATTATATTCCGAATAGGTTTTGAATTTAGGGAATAACAAAGATTTGTAGCTGAAGTATGTGTTAAATATATATGGATGAATTAAATAATTCAAATCTGACTTGATAGTCTTTACTTTGCAGTACGAATTTGTACTTGGTAGTTAATGCTTTCTTTAAAATGTTTAGTAAGATATTTCTGTCACTATTAACATCATTTTATATTTAAGCACACAGAGTACAATTAAAATATATGTACAAATATATAAGTACACTCACATGCACACACACATATATATGTTATTGGGGTAATTATGTATAATTTGTATTGCCTATTGTTGTTGTTGTTGTTGTTGTTATTTGCCATCGAGTCGCCTATTAGGGCTTATTAATTTTTTTTTATTTACAAGTACACATGAAATAGATAATAAATAGTTCAAAATGAGCCTACTATCATATTCATTGGAAGTCCGTATTTACTGTTTGAATATCTATGATTTTATCAACATTCTATTTTCATATAATGCACTATTGAGAGCTACACTCTCCTTAATCACTTATAAAACTAGAACTCAAAGTCAATTTTTTAATTTATTTTTAAATTTATTGTAATTTTTCCTCAAAACAACTGGGATATATTATGTGTTCAGCAGAAAAATCAACTATCATATTATTAAGGAATTAAACTAAAGAAAAAACATGCTATAATACAAAGTTGCTCACAAGTAAATCTTTGAATACTACCTAAGCATTATGCAGATAATAGTGGTTAGTGGGACAAGGTACAAGTAGAGAAACAAGTTAGGAAGCTACACTAGTAATCAGATGAGAAATGATGGTGGCTTGTGTGATGCAATGAATTACTTGGTATGGCTTTTCTAACCATAGACTTTGTAATCCCACCAGATTACTGGATGGTATTATGGAAATAAGATGTATAGAATGCTGATGATGGGATTGGTTCATTTTGTCATTCTGCCAGGCTTAAAATGAGCCTTCCTAGAGGCTGAGAAGGAGCTCTGGTAGCGTAATGCCTAAGGAATTTGACTGCTAACCAGAAGGCTAATGGTTCAAACCCACCAGCCACTCCTCGGAAGGAAAATTGGGCAATCTACTTCCGTAGTGATACTGCCTTGGAAACCCAAGGAGGAGTTGCTGTGAGTCAGGTCTGACTTGATGGCACGTAACAACAAAGAGGCTGAGAGGGCAT
The DNA here is from genome assembly GCF_000298275.1 of Orycteropus afer afer. Classification (NCBI taxonomy): domain Eukaryota; kingdom Metazoa; phylum Chordata; class Mammalia; order Tubulidentata; family Orycteropodidae; genus Orycteropus; species Orycteropus afer. Next base: position 854,536 of record NW_006921973.1, read on the forward strand.
CTCACTGCCATCAAGAAAGAAGAGCCGGAGGCTAAACAGAGCACATCCTTGGAACTGAGATCCCTGCTCTGGACCTCCTTGGCAGAGAAGTCCACACAGAGAGAAGCCTAGACAGAGGAATGCAGACACAGAAGACAGAGCTGGGCTTACCTGGCCCACAGAAAGAGAAAGCTGATTGCACTTGGACAGGAGGCTTGCTGGTGGAGTGGGGTATCTATCAGCAGAGCTAAAAGAGCCTTGTAACATTTGCCTAAGCAGGGCAGAGGCCAGGCTGGGAGGCCAAAGGTCAGAGAGGCATGTTTGAGGGCACAACAGAGGGGAGACTCTCATGAGCAAAGAATAATATCTTAAGCATGTTCCTGAACCTGAATTTTAGCCTATTACTTCCCTAACAAACCCCATAACCATGAGTATTATCTGTGAGCTCTGTGTGGCCATTGTAACAAATTATCCAACCCAGCAGAAAAGTAGTGAGTGCAATGGGAGGGATGGTTGGTGTCAGAATTAGTAAAAGGCACAAGGGTGGTGGCATGTCTGAGATAGGAATGAGCCTTGCACTGTTGATGGTGATTCTGTCTTTCCCTTCTGAAGTTAGAGGAGGTCAGAAGATGCCACCCCCAAATCCTTTTTGCAGTTGGTGTCAGGAGTGGGATTCATTGCAATGACTCCAGACTCAGGAAGCATGAGATTATGTAAGACAAGTATCGAAGGGGCCTGAGAAGTGAAACTTTGATTTTTAGATGAGTACTTTGGTTGTTGTTACCTGTAATGGCAGAGTATAGAGATGCTTCACCTGAGGGAAGAAAGGGCTGAGATAAGAGCCAGGTCGATTAACGGAGGTAATTGAAGGCTAGGGCTTTTAGTTACACACAGCCAGAAGCCCAAGGTCATATGCACAGAAAGGGGAGATAATCAAGGTGAAGAAATGAAACTGGAATGCTTTAAAAGGATTTTGTGTTTGGATTATGTGTTCATCTGAATCTACTATGAATACTGAATGTTCATACTAGATGTATGCTAGAAATTAATATTGAGTATGGATAACCCAGAGCATGTAAGTCTCCCTTCAGTCAATATTTGATTTGATATATTAAAAAGGGAAATAGAATTTGCCCAGAAGAAACACAGGCTTTTGTTTCAAACCCTGTGTGTAGAGTATAGGGGGTTTAGGCAGAAAACCTGAGCCCCACCCAGATCTACTGAGAGAATAGATTTGCAATTTAAGACAGCATCTGCAGAGAGAAAAAAAATTGACTGGCTTTTTGAATTTCAAGTAAGCAATTTGGCATTGGGTGCATTAAGGCAAAAAAAGTCATGATCCACACGAGACACCATTTCCAGGAATGGAAGTTAAAGGGACCCAGCAAGTAGCTGGCTTGTATGCTCCTCATTTGTGACCACCTGCCTCCACTTGATGAGTGGAAGTGGGGAAATTGCAGCAGTGAAGAACTGGCTGAGCTTGGTACACTTTGACCTGGCCCACAGACGCTAGGGATGAGAGGAGGGGCTGCATAGTCTGAAGTGCAAGGAGCTGTGTGGACTCCTGAACCTACAGGCATTAAATTAGTCCCTGGGGATTGGGGATGTGAGAGAGAGAGAGAGAGAGAAGGTGCTGGCTGGTCTGAAGTGAAGGGAGGAGTGTGACTCTGAAACTTGCCACTGGTACTCATGACATAGCTGGGATGGCTAGGGCTGAATTGACCAGAGCATGACCAAATGAGAGAAAGATGTTTGACACTGAGCTAGTGTTATGTTACTGCAATTTGATGGCTTTTCTGGACTGGACTTTGCTTATTTATGGATGCAGATGCTCTAAGTGAAGTGAAGATCCTTCAGAGAGAAAGGAGCATGCTTGTCTTCTCGGAGTACTGGTTTAACTGTTGTTGTTGTTATTTGCCATCGAGTCGGCCCCAACTCATAGCGACCCCCCCTTGGGTTTTCAAGGCAGTATCACTATGGAAGTAGGATTGCCCAACCTTCCTTCCGAGGAGTGGCTGGTGGGTTTGAACTGCCAGCCTTCTGGTTAGCAGTCAAGTGCCTTAGGCACTATGCTACCAGAGCTCCTACTGGTTTAACAGGGATGGGCAAATTGGAAATTGGCTATTTAAAATGGGAGGAGATAAAGACATGAAGTGGCAGGCTTACATGGTTTCATGAGTGTGTTTATTCTTAAATTGATTATGAAGGAGTCTTAATCTTTGATGTATGAAGGGGACAATGGCTAGAAAAGCCAGTGTGTGACAGTGAATTACTTAGTATGGCTTTTCTAGCCATAGTCTTTGTAACTCCCACTGGATTACTGGGTGGGATCATGCAAATAAGGTGTAGAATGCTGATATTGGGATTGGTTAGTTTTCTCACTCTGCAAGGCTTAAAATGAGCCCTCCTGGAGGCAGAGAGGGGATCTCATTGCCCATCAAGAGAGAAGAGGTGGACTAAATAAAGTGCATCCTAGAACCTGAGATCTCTGCTTTGGACCCATTTGGCAGACACCCCAGCAGAGAGATGCCCCAGCAGAGGAACCAAGAGGCATGAGACCACAGTAGGCTTACCTAGCCCATAGAGTGAGAAAGCTGAGTGCCCTTGGACAGGGGTCTATCTGGAGGAGTGGGGTGCACCTAGATGTACATATTGTCATAGCTCAAAGAGCTTTATAACATTTACCTGAGCGGGGCAGAGGCCAGGCTGAGAGGCCAAGGGCCAGAAAGGCATGTCTGAGGGCACAGCAGAGGGGAAACTGTCCTGACCAAAGAATCATATCCTAAGAGTGTTCCTGAACCTAAATTGTAGCCTGTTACTTTCCTAATAAAACCCATAATCATGAATACTATCTGTGAGTTCTGTGTGGCCATTACAACAAATTATCCAACCCAGCAGAGACATAGTGAGTGCTGTAACAAGGAGGATTGGTGTCAGAACTGGTGAAAGGTTTGAGGGAGGTGGCATGTCTGGCCTCATAGGAATAAGCCTTGCACCGTTGATGGTAATTCTGTCTTCCTCTTGTGAAATTTGAGGAGGTCAGAAGATGCCACTCCCAAGTCATTTTTTGCACTTGAGTCAGTGGGAAGGCAAAGAAGAGGAAAAAAAAAAAGGAATTACTTTGTGGATATATTTTGAAAGGTCGAAAAAAAAAAAAAAAAGTGTCTTTAACAGGTGTTTAGTTGAAGGATGTGAGAGAAAGGGAAGAGACAATATTGACTCCACAATTTTTGATATGTGCAAAGGAAGAATGAAGCAAATGAAATGGGGAAGTCTGAAGATAGAGTAGATATGGAAACAGAAGAGACAAGTAGGTGTTCAATTATAGAAACACTAAATTTGGAGATTTTAGGTAGGTAGTTGGATAAATCAGTATGAATTCAAGGGAAATGTTTAGGTAGGAGATATAAATTTAAAAGTATCAATATATCAGACACATTTAAAGCCATGGGATTAAGTAATATCATTTGGGAGAAAAAAAAAAAAAAAAGAGGCTAAAAGAAAATAGGACCAAACCCTGGAATGGGGCTACTTGAAAAGTCAGGAAAAAAAAAAAAAAAAGTAGTGATAAAGACTGAGAAAGAACCACCTGAGAAGACACAATCAGTCAGGTAGAAAGAAAATCCAGAATACTAAATTCTCCCAGTTATATTATTTCAAGGAAAAGGGAGCGATCAACAATACCACAACTACTGATATTTCAAGAGAGAAGATTGAAAATTGACTATTAAATTTAGATAATGGAAGTCATTGTTGACTTCAACAGCAATTGTAGTGAATTATATGCAGTAAAACCTGGCTTTGATATAAGTTTAAGAGAATATAAAGCTATAGGAATTAGACACACAGACATAGCTTTTTCAAGGACGGGAAAATATAAAATGGAAGAACAGTTTGGAACCTTATGTGAAGACAAAAGAATGTGTATTTATATATTGATGGAAATGATTTAGTAGGAAGGGAAATTTAGTGATATAGAACAGACAAAAAAAGGTAGAAGTACATGTGGAAGTGGGCAGGAAAAGACTGAGAGAGAAAGATATGGAAAGATTTCTGAAGCAATGTTTTTATGTTATTTTTTTTTGTATGTCAAATCTATTCTACATTCCTGGTAAAGCTCACTTGGTCATACTGTATATTTTTTTAATATATATTGTGGCATTAGGTTTGTTAGCATTTTGTTAAGGATTTTTATGTTGCTATTAATAAGAAATAATCACAATTTTCTTTTCTTGTGATGTGAATAATCATAGTTTTATTTTCTTTTCTATTTTTAGTATTTTTGCCTGCTTTTGGTGTTCAGGTAACACCAATCTCATAGAATGAGTTGGAAAGTATCTCCTCCTTTCTTTTTTCTTTCTTTCTTT
>NW_006921973.1:858981-863165 GCF_000298275.1 Orycteropus afer afer
TTTCTTTTTTTTTTTTTTTTTGTGAAGACAGAGTATAAAATAGTTTTAAAATATTTTGCAGAATTCACTAATGAAACATTCTTAGCAAGGGTTTCTCTGTGGGAAGTTTTGTTTGTTTGTTTGTTAATTACTAAACTCAAACCTCTTTACATGTTATAGAATCAGTCAGATTTTCTATTTCTTTTTCTATTTCTCTTCCCTGTGTCATTTCCTCCCATGTACTCCTGCCCCCCAGGTTGTCACCTTGTGTGTACACACCCCTTCTATTCTCCAATGATTGATCACTCCAAGGAGTATATTTACCTAATATAAATGTTCACCTCATATGCCTGTCGCTTGTTTGGCTGGAAGCCACAGCAGTGGGTTCAATTCCAGACCTGAAGGGCAGTCATATTCAATATTGTATGTGTCTTTCTGGAGTTTATCCAATTCATATGGGTTATCTATTTGTTCTCATACAATCATTTGGGATATGTTAGGTGCCTCTGGTTCATCTCCGGCTCATAGCAACCCTATGCACAGCAGAATGAAACACTGCCCAGTCCCGTGCCAGCTCCATGATCCTTGCTATACTTGAGTCCATTGTGGCAGCCATCAATTCATCTTGTTGAGGGCCTTCTACACTTTCATTCACCCTCTAGTTTACCAAGCATGACATCCTTCTCCAGGGAATGGTCCCTTCTGACAACATGACCAAAGTAGGTGAGACAAGTCTGGCCATTCTCACTTCCAAGGAGCATTCCAGCTGCACTTCCTCCAGGACAGACTTGTTAGATCTTTTAGCAGTCTATGGTATTCTCAACATTCTTTACCAGCACCACAACTCAAAAGCATCAACTCTACTTCAGTCTTCCGTATTCATTGTCCAGCTCTCACATGCATATGAGGCAATTGAAAATACCATGGCTTTGGTTAGGTTCACTTTACTCCTCAAGAAGACATCTTTGCTCTTCAGTACTTGAAAGATGTCCTTTGCAGCCAATTTGCCTGGTGCTTTACATCATCTGATGTCCTGACTGCTGCTTCCATTAACAAGAATTATAGAACCAAGAAACATGAAGTCTCTGACAACTTCAATCTTTTCTCCATTTATCATGATGCTGCTTATTGGTCTGTGAGGATTTTTGTTTTATTTATATTTAGATATAATCCATACTGCACACTGTATTCTTCAATTCCCATCAGTAAGTACTTCAAGTCATCCTCACTTTCAAGAAGCAAAGTTGTGTCATCAGTGTATCACAGGTTGTTAATGATTCTTCCTCCAATCCTGATGCCACATTCTTCTTCGTATTGTCCAGCTTCTTGGATTACCTGCTAAGCATATAGGTTGAACAAGTGTGGTAAAAGGGTACAAGCCTGATGCCATCCCTTCTTGATTATAAACCACGAAGTGTCCCCTTTTTCTCTTTGAACGACAGCCTCCTGGTTCATGTACAGTTGATGAATATGATCAAGTATTCTGGAATTCCCATTCTTCTCAATGTTATCCACAAATTTGTTATGACCCATACAATCAAATGCTTTGGCACAGTCAATAAAACACAAGTAAACATATTTTTGGTACATAAACAATAATTCATAGGATTCCTTAAATTATTTTTATCTTTGTAAGGTCAGTAGCAATATTCCCATTTCATTCCTGATTTAATAATTTTATTTCTCCCTTTTACTTTTGGTCATTTTAATGAGAGGTTTGTGGATTTTCATATTTTCCCAGAATCAACTTTAGATTTCATTGGCTTTTCTCTACTATTTTTTATTATTTTTATTATTGTAATTTTGGTGAAAGTTTACAGAGCCAATTCACTTTCTGTACGGTAGCTCACATACACTTTGTCTCATGACATTGACAACAATTTTCCACAATGCAACAGCTCCCCTCCCACTCCTTCCCCATAGATACCTCTTCCCTGTGTCATTCCCTCCCATGTAGTCCTGCCCCCCAAGCTGTCTCCCTGTGCATACACACCCCTTCTATTCTCCCATGATTGATCACTCCAAGGAGTATATCTACCTAATGTAAATGTTCACTTCATATGCCTATCTTTTGTTTGGCTGGAAGCCACAGCAGTGGGTTCAATTCCAGACCTGAAGGGCAGCTAGGGACCATAGTCTCAGGGGTTCCACAAGGCTCTATCAGACCAGCAAACCTGATCCCTTTTATTTTTATTTTTTTAATGATTTTGAGTTTTGTCCCACATTGTTCTCCCAATCAAACTAGCATCTCCTACATAGATCCCCCTCCATGTGGTTGACAGTGGTAGCCAAGCACCATCTAGTTCTTCTGGTCTCATAGTCATATAGGCTGAGGATCGCATGGTGTACTAGTCATTTGAACTAATTCTTTCCATGTATCTTTGGTTTTCTTCATTCTTCTTTGCTCTGGACAAGGAGAGACCCATCGTTTCATCTAAATGACTGTTTGCAAGCTTTTAAGATCCCACTCACTACTCACCAAAGTAGGATGTGGAACAATGTTTTTGTCTAGCATCTTATGCCAATTGATCTTGATATCCCCTGCAACTATGGTCCTGAGCCCAAGGGTCCAACTTCTCACTCCCCCTGGGTAGTTGGTGGTGGCCAAGAAGTGACTACAACCTTGTCCTGTCAGCTCTACTGTATACCCGGGAATTCTTACAGAATATACAAATACACTTGTAGAAACATTGTCTGTCAATGTTATACACCATCATGGACACACTCCCCATTGCATGGACATACCTAATCGTTCAGCCTGTCCCCTCATCTATCCACCTGTATATCAAGGTATGCCTTCACTGGCAATGCAGTACTGTATGTGCAAAAGAGTTAATTTTTGTTGTCTGAACCTCCCATACACCTCTCTATGTCTTCCTCTCCCTCAATGCCACTGTGTTGATCGCTTACATTTGGTACATTGCCCTTCCCTTCACCCAAATCAATAATTATCTGTACCTATCTAACAGTGTTCCCTACCATACCTTCCCACCCCTGCTAACCAATGAAGAAAATTTCCTTCCATATATAAACCTTTCCTTTCCTTTTTACAATACCGGACTAATACAATATTTGTCCTTCAATAATTGACTTATTTTACTAAGTATAATGTCCTCCAATTTCATCCACATTATGCAGTGTTTTGCAGATTCTACATTATTCTTTAGGGTTGCATAGTATTCCTTTGTGTGTGTGTACCATAGTTTGGTTATCCATTTTTCTGTTGATGGACAGCTAGGTTGTTTCCATCTTTTTGCTATTGTAAATAGTGTTGTGATGAACATGGGTGTTCATATATCTGTTCTTGTACTGGCTCTCACTTCTTTAGGATATATACCTAGTAATGGAATACCTGGGTCAAATGGTAATTCTAATTCCAACTTTTTAAGGAATCACCATATTGCTTTCCACAGTGGTTGTATCATTTTAATTCCACCAACAGTGTATGAGAGTCCCAATCTTTCCACATCCTCACCAGAATTTGTTATTTTCTATCTTGTTGAGCTTTGATGCTAGTGCTGGGGCAAGATGGTATCTCATTGTTGTTTTAATTTGCATCTCTCTAATGGCTAATGATCATGAGCATTTTTTCATACATTCATTGGCTGCCAGAATATCCTCTTTGGTGAAGTGTATATTCATGTCTCCTGACAAATTTTGAATTGGATTATTTGGTTTTTTGCTGTTGCAGTATTGAAATTTTCTATAATTTCTAGAGATAAATTCTTTGTCAGATATGTTGTTGCAGAATATTTTTTTTCCCAATCTGTAGGTTCTCTTTTGGAAAATTCTTTGGAAGCACCTAACAATTAATTTTGAGAAGGTCCCATTCATCTAGTTTCTTCTGCTGTTTGTGCATTTTGGGCTATGCTTGACAGTTTACTTATGGCATATATTAAGGCCCCTAAATTAACCCTTAGTTTTTCTTAAAGAACTTTATAGTTTTAGGTTTCACATTTAGGTCTTTGTTCCGTCTGGAATTAGTTTTTGTATATGATGAGAGGTACAGAACTTGCTCATTTTTCTGCAAATGTATATCCAGTTTTGCCCGCACTACTTGTTAAACACAGTCTCTTCCCATTTAATGGGTTTGGGTTCTTTGTCAAAGATCAGCTGACTATAGGTCAATGAATCTATTTCTGGGTTCTCAATTCTGTTCCATTGGTCTATGTGTCTGTTGTTGTACCAATACCAAGCAGTTTTGA
>NW_006921973.1:863265-866308 GCF_000298275.1 Orycteropus afer afer
TATAGATTCTCCTGGTGTTCCTGGTTTCTTTGTTCCATATAAATTTCTGTGCTGAGCTCATTAATTTTATGAATCATGTTATCATTTCCTTTGTTGCTATTGTTTCAGTATTTGCAAAATATTTGTGCCCACCAGCCACTCTTCATACGGAAGGTTGGATGGTCTACTTCTGTAGATATACCTCCTCAGAAACCCAAGGATGGGTCATAATGAGTAGGATCTGACTTGATGGTAGTGAGTTTGAGTATCCTTTTTTTTTTTATTTTTTTAATTGTAATGTGAATGTTTATCATTTTTCTTTGAGGATGCCCTGTACTTTATAATTTTCTCCAGAGTTTAGAACAGTCCATTCTATCTTCCAACTCACTTGACTTCCTCACTGTGTTAGACTGGGTTCTCTAGAGTAACAAAACCAGTAAAGGTTATATATATGCATATATAGAGAAATTTATCTTAGGAAAATGGCTCACACACTTATAAACACTGGCAAGTCCAAAGTTGCTGGATCAAACATCAAGCTGGTGGCTTTTCCCGACTCTTGCAGCTGCAGGGGCTGAGGACCTCAAGGCCGGCAGGCAGAACACCAGGTGCTGACTCCAATGAATGATGAATCCAAGGTCTCCAGGCCGAATGGTGGATTGTTGACTCATGGGCAGTTGTAGGCAACACAACAGAATCCCGATCCACAGATGTGGATCTTTTCCCAGGAATGTCTCTTTTCCCAGGATATCCATAGATATACTGGAAGCAGGCCACACCCCTAGTAGAGAAACTCCCTTTCAACAGATTGGCTGCTCAAAACATAATCATCTGATCCCATCATGGGAATAATCACATCACAACAGCTTAAACCACACAGAATTGTGGTTCAGCCAAGTTGACACACAGATCCAACTATCACACTCACCATTTAGAAGTTCTGTAACTACACTACTTTTTTCTCTCTTTGTGGATTCTGTTTGTCCTCATTTGTCAGTTGATGTCTCTGGTTCCTTATTTACAATCTTGTAAGCTTATTTTACTTTAATACTTCCATAGCTGTGTTGGTTTCTGAGTTACATCATCTTGTGTATTAATGGTCAGTTGTTTGCTATTACTGGTTCTCTGTTCAAAAGACTCCCTTTAGTAGTATCTCTTGCAAGGTTGATCTGATTTTAACATATTCCCTTAATTTCTGTTTATCTGGAAACCTCCTAATTTCACCACCATATTTGAGGGACAATTTTGCTGGGTATATAATTCTTGGTTGGAAATTTTTCTCTTTCAGGATTTTATATACACCATCTCATTGCCTTCTCATTTGCATGGTTTCTGCTGAGAAATCAGACTTTATGCTCATTGGTTGTTCTTTGTAGGTAACTTTTCTTTTTACTTGTTCTGCTTTCAGGATTCATTTTTTGTCTTTGTTTTGTATGAGTGTGATAATGATATGTCTTGATAATTTTCTTTTAGGATTCATTGGAATTTCCTGAATGGATGTATTCTCATCTTTCATTATGTCAGGGAAGTTCTCTTCCAACAAATCCTGGACAATTTTCTCAGTGGTTTTCTTTTTCTTTTCTTGTTTCGTAATTCTGATTACACATAGGTTATTCCATTTGATGGTATCCCACATGAACTCTAGGTTTTCTTCATTTTGTTTTGATCATTTTTCTGATTGATCCCTTTCCAAAAATGCATTCATGTATTTGTCTTCAATCTTATTAATTCTGTCTTCCATTAATTTGATTGTACTCCTTTGCCTTCTCAATGTGTTATCTATTTCTGAAAATTTAGTATTAATCTTCTGGATTTCTATCTCTAGGTTTTATATTGTTTCTCATATTTCATTTATTTTGTCATTCTGTTCTTGTAATTTCTTCTGAAATTGTTCTAAGATTTTTGTTTTGTTTTGTTTTTTCCTTAATTTTGTCAGTGTTTTCCTTGATCTGTGTCTCAATCCTTTGAAGATACCTAAGTATAACTATTTTAAATTCTTTATCAGGTAGTTCTAATGCTGCTTCTTCCTCAGGGGTGTGTTCTGAGTCTTTATTCTGCTCCCTTGTTTCTACCACTTTATCTTGCTTCTTTGTGCAGATTGTGATAATCTGTTGTCTTTGAGACTTTGTGACATTATTGTATTTAGATCTCTGTTAACTGTGAAGATCCCTTAAGGATGAATCTGAATCTTCCTGGTGGTCATTTATTGTTGGCCAGTTAGTGGAGAAGGAAGTGGTGGCTCTCACTCAGTAAGGGGAGCTGTAGGAGGTGTAAGTATGGAAGTAACATATGGGCTCAGTTGCTGTCTCCCATTCAGTTACACAAAAACCACAATTGAAAAATCATCAAAAATTAAAAGCAATCAGACAAAAAGCACACTGCATAAACATACAGAAACAATCACCAATAAAAGGAAAAAGAGAAGAAAAAAAAAAAAAACCTGCAATATCTGGGGAGTGGGAAATAAGAGAAAAGAGATACTGTAGGAGAATAATGAAGAAAAAAATGGGAAAAATGCAAAAAGTAAAACAAGGAATGGAGAGAGCATTAGAAAGAAAAAAGTGAGAACCAGGAACAGGGAAGAGAGAAAAAGCCGAAAACTAGAACCTGGGAAAAGCCAGAAACTAGAACCTGGGAAGGGAAGAAAAAAGAATCATAGTAAAAAGTACAAAAAAAATGAGCCTAATAATAATAATAATTTTAAAAGTGACAGAAACAAACTGAACAAAAAGGAAAAAAAAAAAAAAATCTGGGCAGGATGAGGCAGGGCATCCAGATACACAGACTGGAATGGAATTCCTGCTGGTCCAGAAGGTGTGCAGGATTGAAGGATGGCAGCACCTCTGTCACCAAGAGGGTGAGGTATAAGAGTAGCAAGGAGAATATCACACTTTTCCAGTCTTTTGTGTGTGGAATGTTCATGCAGTCCCCTGCAAGCAGAGCTTGTTCTTAGATCCCTGGAATCCGAGAGAACACTGTCACTTTAAATATCCAAAATGACCAAACTGCTTGGAAACCTTCAAAATGGCTGTGCCCTCTGGACAGCCAAAAGTCCACAGCTCTG
>NW_006921973.1:867078-867812 GCF_000298275.1 Orycteropus afer afer
AAAAAAAAAAAAAAAAATGTTTCAGCTTGGTTAGGGCATGATTTTCAGTGACTTGATAGTTATAAAATGATGTATTTTGGCAGTTACAGAATGATGTAATTATCACAAGTGATGTGATCTGATATCAGCCAATCAGTTGTAAGGGAAGTAGGATTGGATGCAATAACCTTATTCATGCCACATCCCTGATATGATGTATGGGGAGTTTCCCTGGGCATGGTCTGACTCATCTTTTATCTTAAAACAGATAAAATGAGAGAAAACTGAGCAGAGAAGGAGGAATATCAATACCCCTAACAAAGAGTCAGAAGCAGAATGTGTTCCTTGGATCCCAGGTCCAAAAGTCCAATATCAAAAAATTCATTTTGATGCACTGAGAACCTCCTAGATGCAGGGAAAGACTGATGCCAAGACACATCAAGGAATGCTGGGTCTACATATGTTTAAAGAGGACAAGGACCTTCCCGCAGATTTGACAGAGGAAAGCATTCCCATGGAGCTGATGACATGAATTCCAACTTCTAGTCTCTTAAACTGTGAGAAAATGAATCTTTGTTTCGTGAAGCCATTCACTTGTATTATTTCTGTTATAACAGTAGTAGATACCCAAGACAGAATTTGCTACTGGAAGAGTGGGGTGCTACTGGAAGAGTAGATACCTAAAATAGGTAGAGGCTGGAAATGTTTTAAAATGCCTAATAGTAAAAGTCTGCATTGCCTTAAAGAGACTGTTG
>NW_006921973.1:890289-899856 GCF_000298275.1 Orycteropus afer afer
AGATTGAAAATATCTATATCTGTATTATTCTAAGGAGACATTATCCAACATTTATTTATCTCCACTGAACTTAATTATTGCACAATACAATCATTGATGTACATCACATCTTCAGAAATTTCAAAGGAATCAAAAATTATTTCGGAGTAAGCAAAAAGATACAGATTCAATCTCCCAGTGTCTTTCTGGATGAATAAATGACTATGATGATAAGATTTCAATTAAAGAGCCTTTGTCCTAATTATGAGAAATTTTTAAAATTTCACAATTAGTCTTATGAATATAAACTGTAAGATTTTTTTAAAAAAAAGGTTTAATCCAATTGTTTTAGATATTTTAATAACTCACTGACCTAGTTAATAGATCCTATAAATGACCCTAAATTGAATGGATTCATAGTCTCTATGCTGCAAATCTCATTGCTGCTTATCAGAAAACTTAAGAAAGATTTGGAAATGATTTACTTTTAATTTTTAAATAAAGTGCAATGTGATGTTAACAATAAGTACAATTATTGGATATAAAAATCTGTTGTCAAGAGGAAAAAAACTGGCAATGACTTATTGGACAAGGGGCTAATCTCTAAAATTTATAGAAAATAACAACAGAAGGACAAATAATCTAACTTAAAAATGGGCAGAGGACATGAACTCGTACTTCAGTGAAGAAGACATTCAGGCAGCTGACAAACACACGAAGAAATGCTTCATATAATGTGATCACTTGCCATTAGAGGGATACAAGTCAAAACAACAATGAGATATCTCACCCCAGCACTAGTAGCAAATTATAAAAAAAAAAAAAAAAAATGTTGTCAAGTGTTGGCAAGGCTATGGGAAGACTGAAATCTTCATATACTGCTGGTGGGACTGTAAAATGGTACAATCACTGTGGAAAATGGTATGGCCTTTCCTTAAAAAGCTGAAAATAGAAATACCATATGATGAACCAATCCCACTGCTAGGCATATATTCTAATGAAATAAGAACTATGACACAAATTGATGTATGCACACCCATGTTCATCACAGCACTATTTACAATAGCAAAAAGATGGGAACAACCTAAATGCCCATCAATGGAGGAAAGGATTAACAAATGGGTAGATGAGAAATTACACATGAGTTTGAAATATAGTTTGGTGGCAAACATTAAATGTTTCAAGATGCTTATGAAGGTATCATAGTAGCTTTTTAAAGAATTTGTTACTGTACATGAAATAGTCACACAATTAAATAGAATCATTATACTTGCTCTTGGCTTTTCCTCTTTTCCGAAATGGATTACTTTCTCTAAAGGAAACAATGAACCAAACACACACACACACACACACACACACATGATAAAATTGTCTTCACCTCAATATATATGTTTTAAAATGATTCCGTAAGTTTGAATTCTTTCTGAAATGCACCGTGCAGAATTAATGTGCCCTAGTAAGGCAATTATCAATTTTATTCTTTCTTCTGTTTATGTACTATAAGCAATGTAAAGTAAATGTAAAAATTGATATGCATTTATCATTCCTTAAAACTGAAATGACCACATTAGATTCTTACCTCAACAAAAGACTTGTCAGAATTTTTTTTAAGTTGAAAAGTTCAAAACATTCATATGAGTTCTCAAAAAATATTTAATGAAGCTGATCTCATGATGTACAGACACAAATGTAAGTTCAGTAAATAATTTTATTTGGCTTAGAGAGATATAACCATCTTTTTTACCTCAAAAAAAGCAGTGTCTGTTCTCATACTATTTGTAGCTTTGCAAACATAAAATTGAGATGGAAGCATATATATCAATAAAAGGATGTGTCTCCAGAATGTTCCACAAAAGTTGTAATTGATATTGGATGCTCTTTGCTATTTCATGTCAATTTAAGAATTCTCTTTTCAGAAACTAAGAATAGAAAATAAAAATCAATTATAATTTCATATAAATACTGATGGTTTAACAAACTTTTAATAAAAGATGATTGAGAAAATTAATAAAATTTATTTTCTATGAAAAGATCAATTTAATAATGAAGAACTGCTGAACACATAAGGATATAATTTTCTAGCAGAAGAAGAGAGAAAGATAGTATGGCAATAGTAATATATTATAAAATGTGAATTTCATTTTATGCTATGTTTTTGTTTCCTTGATAACATTTATTTTTGCATCAGAATATATTCAAAGTGATTTTTATCAGTCATATATAAACATAACCATTAACTATTTGCAATTCAGCTTTGATTAAACATCAAATTAAAAGAGAGGCTATAAACTTCAATAGTAAAAACTTGGGAATATTAAAGTGTGTTTGAAAATGCAAATGCCTAAATTAAAATCAAATTTGTTTAGATAGAGATGATAGAAGATTTACAAATATTTATGCACACAGCATTATTATATGTGAAAGAAAATCTGTTTCTTATAGTAAAATGGGATTTGTTTTTCTGTTTGCTAATTCTATCTCTATGATATTGTAATATCGTAATAATACATAATTTGGAATTCAGTAATTCCAGAGTCTATAGGCATTTGAGATAATGTTACTTTAATAAGAGAGCTTTAATAAAGTGTGTGGTATAAAAATGCTGTAAATTAGCTATGCTTGCAATGGATGATTTGATTTTATCACTGACCTCACTGTGAAACAAACACTGGAATATATTCAACAATATTCATTAACACTTAGTATCTGTGGCATAGTGCTTAAGGCATTTGACAGTTAACCAGAAGGCTGGCGGTTCAACCCCACCAGCCACTCTTTGGAAGGAAGACTGGACACTATTTCTGTACAGATACTGCCTTGGAAACCCAAGGAGGGGTTGCTGTGAGTTGAAACTAACTCCACAGCAGTGAGTTTTTTTTTTTTTTTTTTTGTATCTGCCAAATACTCTTTTAGGTTCTAGTAATAAAGCAGTAACAAAATATCTTAACCTGGAACTTATATTCTACCAACACAAAGAAAAATTAAATAAATTAAAAATGACTATATAATTGATTAAAAGGTTATAAAGAACACTAAAGCAAGGCAAAAGAGAGAAAGCGAATGGGGGAAAATGTGATATTTTATCATTGATATTCAAAGAAAGAATCACATTGAGGGCAACATTTTAACACAGACTGTGAAAAGTAGAGGAAGGCATTCCAAGTAGAAGTAGGTTGAAGTTCAAAGATCTTGTCACAGGAACATGCTTGTTATTTTCAGACAATAACAAGGAGTACACTGAGTTTGAACCAGGTAAGTGTTGACTGTTAGGACCTAAGGCATTTGACTGTTAACTAGAAGGCTGGCAGTTCAAGACCACCAGCCAATCCTTGGAAGGATGGTTGGGCAATCAGTGCCTCAGAAACTCAAGGAGGGGTTGGCAGTGTGTTTTCTTTTGTTTCTTTTGCTTTAGATTGGATTATGCAAAATATGACCTTGCTGATACAATTCAGCATAAAGACCAGACAGAATAACTCAATGCAAAAGTTCAGTTTCTCGTAAGAGATTACAATTAAGTCTTCATATAGAAACTGATTTTGATGAAATAAGTAAATATTTTCAAAATTATATCATTTCCAATATTTAAAAAAATTAAATGAAATTGTTTTTAAATGTCAAACCCAACTTCTAAGCTCAAGTCAATCATTCTGTCCAGAGACCTTAAATTGCAAAGAGTGTATTTGGCTTTACTCTCTACGTGTCTTGGATGCATTTGGCATTATATGGAGGAAGATAATTTTCATTTATTCCCTATGTCGACCTCTTCCCCAGAATTTTCTATTTCTGAAATTGGAAACATTCTTCACTAAGTTGTTTAGACCCTAGGACTTGGAAACATTATAACTGGCATCTTTTTCCTATGTTTTTGTTGTTAGATGCCATCCGGTCAGCCCGAACTCATAGTGACCCTACATACAAAAGAAACAGTGCTTGGTCCTGTGTCATACTCATAGTCTTGCTATGCTTAAGTCACATTGTGGCCACTGTTTCATTCCAACTCCTTGAGGGTCTTCCATTTTTTCGCTGACTCACTACTTGCCCAAACATGATATTCTTCCCCAGGGACTGGTTCTTTCTTACATGATGAAAGTACGTGAGATGAAGTTTGTCTGTTCTTGCTTCTAAGGAGTATTCCAACTGCATGTCTTCCAAAACAAAGTTTTCCTTCCTCTGGCAGCCCATGATATTTTCAATATTCTTCAGCAATACCACAATTCAAATGCATCAATTCTTCTGTCTTCTTTATTCATTTTCCAGCTTTCATATGTAAATGAGGACATTGAAAATACTATGGCTTAGGTTAGGCACACCATCTTCAAAGTGAAAATTTTGCTCTTTAGCACTTCAAAGAAGCCTTTGCCACAGATTTGCTTAATGCAGTTCTGTTGTCTGAATTCTTGCCTGCTGCTTCCACTGGTGTTGATTGTTGATCCAAGTAAAATAAGATTCCTGACAACATCAATCTTTTCACCATTTATAGTGATGCTGCTTATTTGTATAGTGATGAGGATTTTTGTGTTCTTTATGTTGAAGTGTAATACATACTGAAGGCTGTAGTCTTTTGTCTTCTTCAGTAAATGCTTCAAGTCATCTTCACTTTCAGCAAGCACAATTGTGTCATCTGCATATTACACATTGTTAATGAGTGTTCCTCCAATCTTGATGCTGTTTTCTTTTTCATATAGACCAGCTTCTCCATTATTTGTTCAGTAAATTGATTGAATGAGTATGGTGAAAGGATACAAACTCAACACAAATCCTTCCTGATTTTAAACTAAGCAGTATCCCCTTATTATGTTTGAACAACAATCTGTTGGTTGATGTACAGGATCCTTGTGAACACAATTAAGTGTTCTAGAATTTCCATTCTTCCCAATGTCATGCATAATTTGTTATGATCCACACAGTCAAATGTCTTTTGTATAGTTAACGAAACACAGGTAAGCATCCTGTATTTTTTGCTTTCAGTCAAGATCCATCTAACATCAACAATGATATCCCTTGTTCCATATCCTCTTCTGATTCCAGTTTAAATTTCTGGAAGTTCCTTGTCAATGTATTGCTACAACAATTGTTAAATTATCTCTAGCAAAACTTTACTTGCCTGTGATATTAATCCCAATCCACTACTTGGAAAGAAGATTGGACAACCTCCTTCCATAGAGATACCACCTTGGAAACCCAAGGAGGGGTCCTATGAGTTGAATCTGACTTGAGGGCAGTGAGTTTGGTTTTGGTTTGGTGATATTATTGGTATTTTTAGATAATTCCCATATTCTTCTGTTGGATGATCTTTCTTTGAGGAGGACACAATTATAGATCACTTCCACTCAGCTGGCCAAGCAGTTATCTTCCAAATTTATTGGCATAAATGCACAAGCACCTCCAGTGCTACATCCATTTGCTAAACATCTAAAAGGTTATTCTATCATTTCCTGGAGCGTTGTTTTTCAAAACGCCTTCAGTGAAGGTTTTACTGCTTTCTTCAATACCAGTGGTTCTTGATCATATGCTACTAGCTGAAATGGTTGAACATCAACCAATTCTCTTTTGCTCCATTGACTCTGTGTATTCCATCTATCTTCTCATGCTTCCTACATTGTTCAATATTTTGCCTTTAGAATCCGTCAACATTGCAACTTGAGGCTTGAATGTTTCTTCAGTTCTTTCAGCTTGAGAAATTGCAGAAAAGTTCTTCCCTTTTAGTTTGTAATTCCATGTCTTTGCACATTTCATTTTAAAACTTTGTCTTCTTGAGTCAGTCTTTAAAATCTTCTGTTCAGCTCTTTTATTTCATCATTTTTTTCCATTCACTTTAGCTGCTATTAATTCATGGTCCTAGGGATTGGCCTCAGGCCTAAGGCAGTCACCTGCCACACATGATGCTGTCGGTTCGGACCCGCCAGACAGCCGGGCCTTCTCTTTCTTACTCAGACTATCAATTCAAGAGCAACTTTCAGAGTCTCTTCCTACACTCATTTTTGTTTTTTCTTCTTTTCCTGTATTTTTAATGACTTCATGCTTTCTTCATGTGTAATGTTCTTCATGTCCTCCCACAACTCATCTGGTTTTGGTCATTGGTGTTCAATGAATCAAATCTATTCTTCAGATGGTCTCTAAATTCAAGTGGGATATAATCAAGGTCATATTTTGGTTGTTGTGTACTGGTTTCTATTTTCTTCAGCTTCACTTTACACTTACATATGAGCAATTTATGGTCTGTTCCACTATCAGATCCTGGCCTTGTTTTGACTGATGATATTGAGCTTCTCCAATCCTTCTTTCCACAGAC
Source organism: Orycteropus afer afer (assembly GCF_000298275.1). Taxonomy (NCBI): domain Eukaryota; kingdom Metazoa; phylum Chordata; class Mammalia; order Tubulidentata; family Orycteropodidae; genus Orycteropus; species Orycteropus afer. The sequence continues at coordinate 896,561 of NW_006921973.1, forward strand.
GTAGTCAACCTGATTCTTGTGTATTCCATCTGGCAAGTCCATGTGTATAGTTGGTATTTATATTTATTTTTTTTTTCTCATATACTCAGCATCTAAATAACATGTAATAAAAATTATGTGTCTCAATTCTATTTTTTCACCACACTCATCATTATCTTTCTAAAAAAAAAAAAACTAACCAAATATGTTGCCCTTGAATCCATTTTGACTCATGGTGACCTCATATGTGCAGAGTAGAAATGGATTCCATAGAGTTTTCAAGTTTGTGACCTTTGGAAGCAGATTGCCTAGACTTCTTCCAAGGGACTCTGGGTAGGTTGGAACCACCAACTTTTCAGAAAGTAGCTGAACACCTAATCCTCTGTTCCACTGAAAACTTCTCCTGGTCCTAGTCTATATCAGGTTTCACCTGGACTGCAGCACATCCATATGAATTTCACTGCTTCTGTTTTCTCTCATACTCCATTCAAAAATATTTCTTCACATGAGATTATTTCATAGACTTCTTTTTTCAGAAGTGTATGGCTCTGTCCTTCTTTCCAGTCTGTCTTCATCTGGAAGCTCCACTGAAACCTGTCCACCATGGGTGACCATGCTGATATTTGAAATACCAGTGGCATAACTTCCAGCCTCACAGCAACACGCAAGCCACTACAATACCACAAACTGACAGACAAGTGGGGGATATCTTTATTAAAATCTTTTGATGTCTTCTCTTCTTACTGGGAATGTAATGGGGAGTTCCTCTATGGCTTCTAAGGCCCTATTTGACACTATATGACCCTGTCCAAAGGAACTCTGTGGCACAGTTGTGAAGGCATTTGGTTGCCTTCACAAAATGTTGGCAGTTCAAACCTACCAGTTGCTCTGTAGGGAAAAGATGAGGCAGTCTGCTTTCATAAAGATTAACAACCTTAAAAATACTATGAGCAGTTCTACTCTGTTCTACAGGGTCACTATGAATCAGAATTGACCCAATGACAATGAGTTTGGTTTGGGGTTTTTTAACCCTGCCGGTCACTCTGATGTTAAATTTGACTACTTTCAGCCTTGTTCCAGCAACAGTGGCCTCCTTTCTATTGTTCTAACATAACAGACATGCTCCTGTCATAGTGAGGACACTCTTCCAGCAGACTTTATAGCTCCTGAAACCTCATTGCATTCAGGTTTCTGCTCAAATATCACCTCTGAAAGAGCCCTTTCCTGTCCATCTTTCTTTAATAGATATTTTATGACCTTTCTCTTCATCCAGATTAATTTTCCTCTGTTGGTTTATCATTGCTTGATGTCACATTGCTTTATATATCTATTTGTTTATTGTCACACTTTTCTGACCCATAATTTAAATATAAGCTACAGGATGACAGGCTATTTTCTCCTCACCAGCTACATACTGAGAAACAATGATTTTGCAAGTGAAGGTCTCAGTCCTCAATCTAAATCCATCCTAACTTCTCACATGGGCACTCCCTTGGCTTAGTATAAAGGGAGCTTTATGAAAAGTGAAAGAAAATACCAACATTCCTAATATGCAATATAAGACATTACAATTTTGAGTGAACTAATGTCTTAACATTTCAAGAGGGAAATCAATTTGTTTGTGTCTTTCAGAGAAGTTTATGTTTAAACTCAAAGGCATTTTATAGAAAGACTACTACTCTCTTTCCACACTATTTGTATAAGTATATTCTTTAAAAGCACAGCCAGGATATGTTTTCTTTATTTTTTCATTTAGGAGAGAAGAAGGTTGATTTTTTTTTTTTTTTTTTTTTTAATGATAAAGATTTAATAAAGGGCTTTCACCAGGTAGTGATGAGGTGACATTTGTTTTAGCAGCAGCTTTAGTGGCAGGTGGCTACTGAGGTCTGTGCCAGAAGGTTAGATTTTCTGAGTACAGTAGAATGCTAAAAGGTGCATCCCCTGCAGTAAAAGTTATTGTCAGAAATCAATGAGGACCAATTCCTACTTCAATTTCTAAACTACTTAAAACCTGTGAATAAAATAAGATAATTAAACTTTGATTACTATTTTGTGTAACTTAAAAAAAAAATCTTCTCAAGGTTAAAAGAACCTCAAAACCACTTTGGAAAATACATTGTTGTTATCATTAGGTGCCATCGAGTTGATTCTGACTCCCAGTAACTCTATATGTCACAGAACAAAACACTGCCCTGCTCTGTGCCATCCTCACAATCCTTACAATGCTTGAGCCCATCATTGAAGCCACTTGTCAGTCCATGTCATTGAAGGTCTGCTTTTGCTCTAACCTTCCCCTTTACCAAGGATGATATCCTTCTCCAGGGATTAGTCCCTTCTGACAACATAACAAAAGTAAGTAAGACAAAGTCAGCCATTCTTGCTTCTAAGGAGCATTCCAGCTGGACTTCTTCCAGGACAGATTTTTTTCTTCTGACAATCCATAGTACTTTCAGTATTCTTCACCAACACCACAACTCTAAAGCATCAACTCTTCTTTGGTCTTCCTTTTTCATTGTCTAGCTGTCACATGCATTTGAGCCGATTGAAAATACCATGCCTTGGGTTAGGCACACCTTAGTCTTCCAAGTGACATATTTGCTCTTCAACAATAAAGAAGTTGTTTGCAGCAGATTTGTCAAGTGCAATATGACATCTGATTTCTTGTCTGCTGTTTCCAGGGGCATTGGTTGTGGATCCAAGTAAAAGGAAATCTTTGACAATTTCAATCTTTTCTCCATTTATCATTATGTTGCTCATTGATCCAGTTGTTAGGGTTTTTGTTTTCTTCATATTGAAGTATAATCTATACTGAAGACCACAGTCTTTGACTTTCATCAGTAACTGCTTCAAGTCATCTTCACTTTCAGCTATCAAGGTTGAGTCATCTGCACATATTGCAGGCTGTTAATGAGTTTTCCTTCAGTCCTGATACCATGCTCATCTTCATACAGTATAGCTTCTCAGATTATTTGCTCAGTATACAGACTGAATAAGTATGGTGAAAGGATACAACCCTGACATATGCCCTTCCTGATTTTAAACCGTGCAACATCTCCTTGTTCTGTTCTAATAATTTTCTCTTGCTCTATGTATAGATTCCTCATGAGCACAATTAAGTGGTCTGAAATTCTCATTATTTGCAATGTTATCCATAATTTGTTATGATCCACATGATGAAATGCCTTTGCATATTCAAGAAAACACAGATAATTACCTTTCTGGCATTTTTGCCTTCAGCCAAGATCTATCTGACATCAGCAATGTTACATCTTGTGCCACATCCTCTTCTGAATTCAGCTTGCATTTCTGGAGGTTAT
>NW_006921973.1:900546-908319 GCF_000298275.1 Orycteropus afer afer
AGAGTGGCTATTGGGTTTGAACCTCCAGCCTTCTGGTTAGCAGTCAAGTGCCTTAGGCACTATGCTACCAGAGCTCCTTTTAAATATATAAGATTCTGAATTTTGTTTTGAGAGAAAAATTTACATATGAGCAGGTAATAAAGAGGTCCTAGGTCTGGATCTTCCACTCACTCTCTGAATATTACTTTTCCTAAGTTTACTTGGCTTTATTGAGTTAAATGCTTATTGCTGACTTTTCCAAAATTAAATTAGCAATAATTATATTGTATATTTTTTCTACTTCACATAAACATAGTCAAATATATCAAATATTCCTCAACATTTAATGTAATTCAAATTTTTATTAAAGTTAAGTTAAACATCACAATATCTCATTGAAATAAAATCACATAGAAATGATTTTATTTTAGGTATATATTCAAACATAACTACATTTTCTAAGAGATAATTCTCCTTAGAGTTAATGCTTATATTTTAATTTATTGTTTTATGTCTTATTTATGAAAGGCTTCCCTAGAAGTTTTCAAAATGCAACACATAAATATATATGCAGAGCATAACACTTTGTTAAATTAATTTGTCATTTGAATATGGTTCTTCTAAAATGAAAAAAATATATATATTTATTTAAGGCATTATCTTTTAAACTTTAATAGTGGATAGAAATCACAGATTTGTTTTTCTTGTTTGATTGCAGTGCATATACTTTTCATTTGACATCTAAATTTGTAGTAGTTATTAACTGAATGACTGATTGATTGATAACAATGGGGTATTTAATAGACCAAAAATAGAAAATGTGATTATTTTATGTACGTATTTTAATTGATAAGCCTTAACAAAAAGTAAAACAATATTTTTGTTTCTTTAAAGACTATGGCTTGAAGAGTTTTCATATGCAGTTAAAATGAAGGTGCACTTTGTGATGAAAAAAATGAATGTTTGATAAGATAAAGTTTATATTTCTGTATTTATTATTTTGGAAATAGTGGCTAAGTCAGGTATCTGGTTTTGGTAATAGTTTCTCATTTGTAAAATTAAGGTAAATTGAGGGTGATAAAACAGTGATATAATAATAATTATTAATTTTTGTATTAATATTAGTTCATATACTCCATCAAATGTTTTATGAAATTGAAATAAAATAATATGCATGAAAGCATTTTCTCAACAGAAGACCAATTTAGAAATATGATGTTTTGTATGCAGTACAGATTTAATTGTACATAAAGAATGGTTAATATGACTTTGGTCATTAAGCATCACATCTAAGCAGAGGCTGTTTGCAGAAATATTCTCCCTGGATAGGACAACACATTTAAGTTGTGATTCTTTCAATATTTAGGAAATTCAGTAGTAGAGTTGCAAGACTTGTGTTTTTAAGGCAATTCTCGCTTTCAGAAAGCTTGACATATACTTTATGCTTACATAGAAGGTTTAGTGTATTAACACTTATTCTCAAGCATTATCAATTCATGGTACTAAAACATTCCAAGATAGTTAGGTAAGGGAAAATGTGTTGTGGTATTACATGAAGAATTATAACAAACTGTCCTCATATATTCTCAAAGGTTGAGCAACTTGTAGAACTAATGCACAGAAAAGGCTATTAAAATGGCCAAATAACTTGGAAATTACCCAGGTTGACAAGAATGTTCCATTTGGTATTGATGTGGTCAAGTCTATAATTCCTACTGGAAGAAAAAAAGGTGTTAACAGAATCCAACTGTATGTTAGAAAAAGGCAAACCTTATCCCAATAATTTAGAATGGTTTTTCATCCTGAATTAGAGTTCCCTAAAACTGTAGACTCTATTGTATGACAGTGTGGTCCAAAGGGTATTCTCATGACAAAGAATACTTTTAATACTGTCTAAATTCATTTGCTCTAAATATTTATCATTATGACCATTTATCAAAGCTTCTTATTTATTATTTCACTTTGCAGATAATTTTAATTATACAACAAAATATTCTGGTCATCAGAATTTTATATACATCATTGTAAATGAATAATTTGACATTTTGGGTTACTATCAGAACAATTGTAAGGTTTTTTGTTTGTTTGTTTTTAGTGTTAAGTTTTCAACTTGGAACATATTGATAAAATTGATTTTAGATGTCTGAAATCTTAGAAATAGTCTCTATTTAGCTTTTGTACATCTATGACTTTCAAGCTGTACATTCCACCTGAATTGCCACCCTGAACTATTAATAGATTCATCTTATTCAAACAGCAACCGGAGATGTTAGTTTGCATTAAGTGAACACAGAGAGATGGCTGCACAAGTAATAACCAAACCACAGATAGCATGGCTTTTCCTGCAGCACAATGTCTTCAGTAAAAAATGATTTGATGGCCAGTCCTAAGGGGTATAGATGCTTAACAATTCTCTAAAACACAATACCCAGGAGAGAGAAATTGAATTGATTTTGATCAAATTTGTCAGTTCAGATTATTTTCCAAGAATATTTGATCTTCTGGCATATACAGACTATAAAATATACTCCACTACATACAAAGGATTATAGTGAGAGATTTTGGCATACAATTTAACTCATGTATATGTTTAATATACTAGCTAAAATATAAATAAATAAAATTGTATTCATTTTACAACTTGAGTAATTGAAATAGTTTTAAAACAGTATAAGAAGTGAGCAAAATTCCTAAGATTAGGTAGAAAACTCCACATGTTGGTATGCACAGTTTCATTTTTGGTGAAATGAATTTGATGCTACATTTTTATCCACTTAACTTTTCTCTCTGCAATATTCCTCACAAATCAGAAATCAATCTATTCTTTCAAATTAATGTTAGTTTTAACAAGAGGCCAAATAAAACTATGGCCAAGTTCCAGGAATCTAATTTCCTGTTTCTATATACTGTATTGAACATTATTTATAGCTATAGTAGGCTGATGGCAGTAAATCTGCTTATTCAGAAAGAAAATAATGGTTGCTATGTAAATACAAACACTTACAGGAAAGTGTTATGGGAATACAATTTCTGTTGTGATCTTCAAGGTGAAATATTAATGGACATGTTTTTCTAATAATGTTGCTCATTGAAAAAGTAATTAGAATAAAATTCTAACTCTCTGTCCAGTATTTATAGCTGCATTAGTGATATCTATGTTCCCTGTGTGCTAGTTTTCATATGGCTATTTATATACAGTGGGGAAGATTAAAGGCAAGTTTTGTTATTTTGATTGCATTTCACATATATCAGAAGAATCATCTGGTAATTTACTTCAGAGAGACTGTCGTCTGAATGTTCTGTCTTATGATTATGTGTGAGGCTTACTACTTATTTTAATCCTTTAGCTTTATTTTCTCAACAACAAAATAGAGAAGCCAGGGCAGTTGTTATATTTAACTTAAAAAAAGAAAAAAAAAGATTAAAATATTGCCATATGTTTTATATTTAAAATTTTAATTTCTAAATGTAAATTTTGTTCTCTTTATAGCAGAGTTTGTTCTACTAGAAATGTAAGGATTTTGGCAAGCCAAGAGTTAAACTGTTTACTTTTTTTTTATTATTTATCCCCTCTTAATGTATTCTTTTCCGTAGTTGCTCAACTGTTTAAAATCTGTCTCCCTGAGAATATATGTGCCTTGATGGAACAAATAATCATTCAATAAAAAATGAAAGCTATGACTCATGCTCAGGGAATTCAAAAGAACTCTCTAAAATACTATGAATATTTGTAACACTTTGTTGGTATCTGAAAATCTCCAAGAGATGTTAGCAAATAGAAAAATATATCATTGAATAAGTAATATAAATCCAACCACCAAATTATTGAGTACCCACTACAGGCCAGATACTATTAATCCAATTCCAGGCACTGTGGATTATAAAAAATAACAAACACACACATACAAGCACAAAATATCTTCCAATATGGATTAATATTAATGTATGTGACAAATATAAAAAATAATTGTAATACTCAATGTATTTACAGTCTTAGTTTATATGTATGTGTTTATGGAATAAATAGAATAGCACATGCTAAATTATTAAATGTAATTACTTTTAGGTAAGCAGTAGTTCTGTAGATAGACACCCATAGATAGCTGCCATTGAGTCAACTCCAACTCATTGTAACTTTATGTACAACAGAATAAAACACAGCCCTTTCCTGCATCATCCTCACAGCAATCTCTTCCCTCATTTATCAAAGTTCTCCTTAGTATATTACCTAAAATGTGAAATAATGATATTTAATTTTAATTTTAAAACATTTTAATAAAATATGTATTGAAAAGTTTTCAAAGATGTCTAATTTTATAAAAAAATCAAAGGTTCTAACTACTATAATACTACTACTACTAATACTATTCAAATTAAGTTGAATTATCTATAGAGAACCATTTTTTATGAAAGAAAAAAGAAAAAAAAATGAGTCTAACAAAACTTGACTGCAAAGATAAATTTTTTCTGTAGATTAACTGAAATGATCATTATCTAGTTTAGTAGATAACATCAAAGTAGGTTACATTGTCATACTGTGGTAGCTTCTGTGTTGTTGTGAGGCTGGAGGCTATGCCACCAGTATTTCAATTACCAGCAGGGTCAACCATGGTGGACAGGTTTCAGAGGACCCTCAAGACTAAGACAGACTTAGAAGAAGGAAGGGGCCATCCACTTCTCTAAGAATTGGCCAGTGAAAACCTTATTGAGTAGCAGTGGAAAACTTTATGACTACTCTTGAAACGTTGTTCAATATAGTATTGGAAGACGAGCCCCTCAGGATGGAAGGCACTCAAAATATGACTGGGGAAGAATTGCTTCTGCAAAGTAAAGTTGACCTTAATGACGTGGAGGGAATAAAGCTTTTGGCACATCCATTTGCTGCTGGGACATAAGTCAAAATGGGAAGAAACAGCTGCAAACATCTATTAATAATCAGAATGCTATTAATGTAAGAAGTATGAATCCAGGAAAATTGGAAGTTGTCAAAAATGAAATGCAATACATAAACATCAATACACTAGGCATGAGTGAGCTGAAATGGACTGGTTTTGACCATTTTGAACCAAACAATTATATGATTTGCTAGACCAGGAATGACAAAATTGAAGAGGAATGGCATGGCATTGATAGTCACAAAAAATGTTTCAAGATTTGTTGTGAAGTACAATGGTATCAGTGATAGGATAATATTCAGATACCTACAAGAAAGACCAGTTAATACTACTATTATTCAATTTTACACACTGACCACCAAAGCCAAAGATGAGGAAACTTAAGATTTTTACCAATTTCTGCAGTCTGAAATTGACCAAACATGCAATTAAGATGTTTTGATTACTACTGATGATTAGAATGCAAAAGTTAGTAACCAAGAGGAATCATCAGCAGTTGGCTTTACGGATAGAAATGACACCAGATTGCACTATAGAATTTTGCAAGACCAATGACCTATTCATTGTAAATAACCCCCCCTTTTTTTTAAACAACATAAACTATACACGCAGACTTCGCCAGATGGAAAACATAAGAATCAGAATGACTACTTCTGTGGAAAGAGGTGATGATGGAGAAGCTCAATATTTTCAGCCAAAACAAAGACAGGAGCTGACTGTGGAACAGACCACTAACTGCTCATGTGCAAGTTCAAGTTGAAACTGAAGACAATTAAAACAAGTCCACAAGAGCCAAAATATGACCTCAATTACTCACCCCCCGAATTTAGAGACCATCTGAAAAATAGATTTGATGCATTGAAACCCAATGATAAAAACAGACTAGCTGTAGGATGACACCAAGAACATCATACATGAAGAAAGCAAAAGGTCATTAAAAAGACAGAAAAGGAAGAAAAGAACAAAATGGATGTCAGAAGAGACTCAGAATCTTGCTCTTGAGTGAAGAGTAGCTAAAGCAAATGGAAGAAATGACAAGATAAAAGAGCTGAACAGAAGATTTCAAAGAGCATCTCAAGAAGACAAAGTCAATTATTATAATGAAATGTACAAAGACCTGCCGTTAGAAAAACAAAAAGGATGAACATGCTTAACATTTCTCAAGCTGAAAGAACTGAAAGAAAGATTCAAGCCGTGAGTTGCAACATTGAAAGATTCTATGGGTAAAATGTTGACTGATGCAGGAAACATCAAAAGATGAAAGGGATACACAGAGTCACTGCACAAAAAAGAATTGGTCAATCTTCATCTGTTTCAGGAGGTGGCATATGATCAAGTACCAATGATATTGAAAGAGGAAGTCTAAGCTGCACTGAAAGAATTGGAGACAAACAAGGCTTCAGGAATTAACAGATTATCCATTGTTATGTTTCAATAAACAGATACTGCACTGGAGGCACTTATTCGTCTATGTCAAGAAATTTGGAAGACAGCTAACTGACCAACTGACTGTAAAAGATCTTTATTAGTACCCATTTTAAAGAAAGGTGATCCCACAGAATGTGGAAATTATCAAACAATATCATTAATATCACACGCAAGTAAAATCTTGCTGATAATAATTCAAAAACAGTTGCAGCAGTATATTGACAGGGAACTTCAGATATGCAAGCTAGATTGAGAGGAGGATGTGGAATGAGGAATATCATTCTTGACGTCAGATGAATTTTGACTGAAAACAAAGAGTATCAGAAAGATGTTTACTTGTGTTTCATTGATTATGCAAAGGCATTCAACTGTGTGGATCATAACAAATTATGGGTAACATTGAGAAGAATGGGAATTCCAGAACTTAATTGAGCTCACGAGGAAACTGTACATAGGCCAGGAGGCTGTCATTCAAACCAAACAAGGGGGTAGATAGTGCACAGTTTAAAACCAGGAAGTGAGTGTGTCAAGGTTTATCCTATCACCATACCTATTCAATTTGTATGCTGAGAAATAATCTGAGAAACTGGACTATATAAAGAGGAATGCAGAATAAGGATTGGAGGAAGGGTCGTTAACAACCTGAGATAGGCAGGTGACACAACCTTGCTTGCTGAAAGTGAAGATGACTTGAAACACTTAATGATGGAGATTGAATTATATAGTCTGCTCTATGAATTACACCTCAACATAAAGAAAACAAAAATCTTCTCAACTAGACAAATAAGCAGTATCAGGATAAATGGAGAAAAGGTAGAAGTTGCCAAAGATTTCATATCACTTGGATCCACAATCAACACTCATGGAAGCAGCAGTCAAGAAATCAGATGTTTTATTACATTGGGCAAATCTGTTTGCAAAAGACCTCTTTACAGTTCTGAAGAGCAAAGCTATCTCTTTGAAGACCTTGGTGCACCTAACCCAAGCCATGGTATTTTAATCACCTTACGCTTGTGAAAGCTGGACAATGAGTAAGGAAGACCAAAGAAGAGTTGATGCTTTAGAGTTGTGGTGTTGGCAAAGAATACTGAAAGTACCATGAACTGCCAGAAGAACTAACAAATCTGTCCTGGAAGAAGTGCAGCCAGAATTCTCCTTAGAAGTGAGAATGGCCAGACTTGGTCTCACCAACTTTGGTCATGTTGTCAGAAGGGACCATTTCTGGAGAAGGATATCATGCTTGGCAAAGTGGAGGATAAGAGAAAAAGGGGAAGACCCTCAATAAGATTGAGTAACACAGTGGCTGCAATGAAGGGCTCAGCTGTGGCAGGGATTGTGAAGCCAGCACGGGACCTGGCAAGGCTTCATTCTGTTGTACATAGGGTTGCTATGGGTTGGAGCCAACTCTACAGCAGCCAACAACAACAACCACACCATAGCAGAATGGTCACTCTCTGTTGTTGTTGTTGTT
>NW_006921973.1:913324-915578 GCF_000298275.1 Orycteropus afer afer
TTGCTGCATAAACTTGAATAATAGTAGTAGTAACTGGTCTTCCTTATAGGTGTATGGATATTATCTTATCACTAATAGCATTGTATTTCATGACAGATCCAGAAACATTCTTTTTAACAATAGATCCCACACCATTTATTTTCATTGGCATTCCCAGCAGCATAGTAGATCATATGAGTGTCTGATTCAAAATGGCCAATACCAGTCCATTTCAGCTCACTAATACCTAGGATATTAATCTTTATGTATTCAATTTCATTTTTGACAGCTTCCAGTTTTCCTAGATTCATGCTTTGTACATTCCACATTCTAATCATTAATGGATATTTGCTGCTGTTTCTTCCCATTTTGAGTTGTTCCTCATCAGCAAATGAAGGTCCTGAAAGCTTTACTCCATCCATGTCCTTAAGGTCAACTCTACTTTGAGGAGGCAGCTTTGCCCAAATTGTTTTTTGAGTGCCTTCCAATGTGAGGGGCTCATCACTATATCAGACAATGTTTCAGAGCTAGTCATAATGTTTTCCAGTAATATATCAGACAGAGTTTCACTACTATTCATAAGGTTTTCACTACCCAACTCTTTGAGAAATATATGGCCCCTTCTTCTAATTCTGTCTTCATCTGGAAGCTTCACTGAAACCTTTCCACTATGAATGACCTTGCTGGTATTTGAAATCCCAGTAGCATATCCTCCAACTTCACAGCAACAGATAAGCCACCAAAGTATGGAAAACTGACAGACAAATCTCTTACAGTTTATATTTCTAGAAGTCTGATTTCAAAATGCTGGCTCTAGGGGCTGAGTGAAGGCCCCTTGACCTTGGGTTTTTGCACTGCCACTTGTTCCGTCACCACTGTAGCTGAAGACTTTTCTTAACTCACACAGCTGCTGGGTGCTGAGGCTGACAAACTCAAGATCAACAGGTAACAAGGCACAATCCCAATATCAGCAGGCAATACCACAGACCACTGGCTCAAGTCTAGAAAATGGAGATGAAGACTCCATCAAATGCAAGATCCAGATGTGCCAAAAGCTGGAGAACTTCCTCAAAACTTCTCCATATATACTGGAAGCTGGTCACACCTCAAAAGCAGCTCCCTTTCCACTGATTAATGTCTCACAGCAGATTCTACCATGGAGGTGATTACAATCTCATCATTGGGAATAACTACATTCAGCTTCCAAGCCACTAAAAACCACAGCCCAGGCAAGTTTACTCACAACTGTAACTACCACAACCAGGAAGTTTGTGGTAATTTGTTACAGCTGCAAAAGGAAATTAATATATACATGAAAGTATATTTTAAGGGATAAATTTCATATTTATTTCTCATCGGTCAGATAGACCCACAATTAATACAACATCATTTCATTAAAGCTATCCTAAAGTGCAAATAGAAATACTTTGGGGAAAAAAAATGAACCATACTAAAATATCACACTTTCTACCCTAGTTTAAGACTAATTTTCCAGCAAATATTTCCAGCATTTTCATCTCATAACATATTATTTGTAGCTGCTTCTCAAAGGCCAACAAACAAACTTATTATATTAGACATGAACTAAAGAAAAAAATATCACAATTTTAGAATAAAAGTTCATTCTAAAGACCAAACTCACTGCCATCAAGTCAACTCCAACTCACAGTGACCCCCATTGTGTTTCCAAGGTGGTAAATCTTTATGGACATAGATTGCCCCATCTTCCTTCTGTGGAACAGCTGGTGGATTTGAACTACCAACCTTCTGGTTACCAGTCAAATGCCTTAGCCACTGTCCCACCAGAGCTCCAAAAGTATGTTAGCTCACGAAAAATTAAGATCTCCAATTCTGAAGATTTCTTATAGGAAAAAATGCAACCAATTTTTGACATGTTTGGTAAGTAAGTAAGTGTTCTCCAGAAAATAATATTATATCTTATCTGAGAGGCATTTCTGTGTGTTTAAACACATGTTCTGGTTCTTGAGTTTTATATATGACTCTCCAAAGTATATGTAGGAAGTGTTATGAGAATATTTTAAGGAACAACTTTATTCTAATATTAGAATGAAGTAAGTGGTATCAAAATGTAACTTTTTCTTTTTTTTTTTTTTACTTAAGTTTTGTACTATTTTTACAAAAAATATTTTTACACAAAATCTTTTTGTTCATAGAAGTAGACTTTATATACCACCAACTCAACAATGTCTACATGAATAAAAAGCTGGATTCCTTTATTTGACACTTTTCAAACACACACAAAAATATAAACTGA
>NW_006921973.1:916132-919108 GCF_000298275.1 Orycteropus afer afer
GCTACCAGGTCACTCTCTAGTACTGTTTAAATGCATAGACAAATTTAAAGAAAAAACACAGCTCTTAACTGATAAAGAAGCTGAAAAGGAAAATTTGAGACTTATCTTGAGAAAGAAAAGAGTAGTACTTTATGATCTGGACAGAAATTATCTGCTAGTATATTAGCATATATTACTGGAATGGGGTTTCAACTTTTTAACTTAAAATTATTGCAACCATTGTAGGCAGAGTTTGAATCTAAAATATAAGATATGACATGGTATAAAAGCCTATCTCACCTCACCCATTTCAACAGGCAGATTAATTGATTAGCATAATTTAGTTGAGGACCCCTGGTGGCCTAGTGGTTAAGTGCTCAGCTGTTTACCGAAAGGTTGGCCGTTCAAACTCGCCAGCTGCTTCTCAAGTAGAAAGATTTGGTAGTCTGCTTCCATAAAGATTTATAGCCTTAGATACCCATAGGGCAGTTCTACTCCATCCTACAGGGTGTCTATAAATTGGAATTAACAGGAATGGGTTTCCAGGTTTATTATTTAGTGAGAAAAAAAAATCAACTGTATTTAGAATACTTCTTTAAATAATCAAAAAACAGAGCACTATTTAATGAAGCTCAGTCTGTCTGTTTCTCTTAATACCTGTGGACAGAATCTGGATGTTTGGATTAAAATGGCATAAACGAAGCAATCACCCCCTATAAATGTTGAAAGCTTATCTTAACTACATGCAAAATACCTACAAGGGAATAAAAGGATTATTTAACTTAAGGAATGTCTAAACTAATCACAGTAACATTGACAAATGTAAGCCTTCGGGAACACTACGTATCATATATATTTAGTAGTTCTATTAAATCTTTTGTTAAACGTTTTTGTTTTTTTTTTAAATAATTTTGCCTCACTCTAACCTTTGAGTCTGAATGCACACGTGATAAAAATACTTATAAATTGCAGACTAAGAATTAGGAGAATAGTCAAATACAGAGCACACTGAAGGTTTCTGGTAGATATGGAATGCCATTCACAGACAGGAAATACTTTTTTGAGGGCAAGATATGCTAGAAAGCACATTTTGAAGTACAGGCTTGATTCTCTACTATCATTCTTTCACATATTTCTAGTGCAGGGAGCAACATTCCAATACAATTGTCTATGTGCCATAAGCATAAAACCAAAACCAAACCCACAGCTAAGATGATTCCAACAAGTAGTGTTCCGATAAGACAAAGTAGAACTGCCCCACACAGTTTTTGAGGCTGTAAATCTTTATGGAAGTGGACTGCCTCATCTTTCTCCAGTGGAGCGGCTGGTGGGTGAAACTACAGATCTTTTGGTTAGCAGCTGAATGGCTTTAATGACTGCACCACCAGAGCTCATTAGCATAAGTACAGAATCACATTAAAATAAATGTCAACATGAGTGAAACAGGAGATAAATGCAGTAAAATTCATGGAAGTTTATGAGGGGGTTGTTTAGAAACCTTAGGAAGAGTTAAGAAAATGTAAATTTAACTTTATCCTAACTTTTATAATTGGAATACTTGAAACCATCTTTTTAACAGCCTTCATTTCCAATGAAAGTACTCTTAGGTATGCTACTTTGATTAAAATGTACTTTATGGTAGTTAGTATAAGGTCCTCCTACCACAAAATCTCTGAATCCTATTTAAAAAAAAACAAAAAAAAAAACTCACTGCAATTGAGTTGATTCTAACTCATAGTGAACCCCATTGGCTGTCTGACATTGTAAATCTGTAAAGAAGTATATTACCCCATCTTCCTTCCATGGAGCTTCAGCCTTTCAGGGATCTCAACATTTGACTCTCTGGTTAGCAGTCAATTGCCTTATCCACAAAGCCACTGGAGCTCCTTAAGTAAGCCATACTACCTAGAAAAGAGGAATTCAAGCAGTTGTAATGAAAGTTGTTAATCAGCTGGCTACAAATGGTAAGATTATCTTTGGTTACACCATAGGACTCAATGTAACCACCAATAACCTTACGTGTGGAAAAGGGGAGAGGGCCGAGTGTTAGAATCAGATTTATGTGATGTAAGAAACACTCCAGCAACCACTGCTGACTCTGTAAATGGAAGGCAGCCACTAGTCAAGTAATGTAGGCAGTCTCTAAAAGCTGGAAAATGTTCACTTAGATGTTCCAGAAAATAATGCAGACTTGCCAACATTTTAGATTTCTTCTTCCAGAAATTAAGATAGTAAATAAATATTATTTTAAACCACTGTTTTGGTTCTCTAGTGCTGCTATAACAGAAATAACCACAAGCGGATGGCTTTAACAAACAGGAATTTATTCTCCTACAATTTGTTGTTGTTGTTGTCATTGTTGTTATAGTTGCTTGGTGTCATCAAGTGGGCTCCAACTTATAGTGACCTTATGTACAACAGAATGAAACACCACCCAGTCTTGAGCCATCCTCATAATCCTTGCTATACTTGAGCCCATCCTTGCAGCCATTAGGTCAATCCATCTTATTGAGGGTCCTCTCATTTTCCACTGTCTCTCCACTTTACCAAGCATGATGGAATTCTCCAGAGAATGGTCCCTTCTGTCAATATGACAAATAAGTGAGACGAAGTCTGGATATTTTTGCTTCCAAGGAGCATTTCAACTGTACTTTTTCCAGCACTTATTTGTTCATTTTTCTGGTAGGCCATGGTACTTTTAGTATTCTGTGCCAACACCATGACTGAAAATCATCAACTATTTTTCAGTCTTCCTTATTCATTGACCAGCTTTCACATGCATATGAGGTGATTGAAAATGCCATGCCTTGGGTTAGGTGTACTTTAGCCTTCAAAGTGAAATCTTTGCTCTTCAATAATTTAAAGAATTTTTTTGTAACAGATTTTCCCAGTGCAATACAACTACTTCCATGGGTGTTAATTGTGGATCCATGTAAGATGGAATCTTTAACAACATCAAACTTTTCTCCATTTATCATGATGCTCCTTATAGGTCTA
>NW_006921973.1:924209-931812 GCF_000298275.1 Orycteropus afer afer
TGTGAGAAATTGGGTGGACTCCAGATAGGATTGTATCTGAATTTACTCTATACACACATGATATTTACAGCCTGGGACAAGTAAATATTAATTGTATTAAATTCATTTAATTCCTTCTCATGTTAAAGGTTAAAAAATATAGTCTTGATGGACTTCTTTTTTTCATATACGTAAAATAATAATCTCAACCCCTTCAACATTTGTAATTCAATGTGATAAGAGATATTAAAGTGAGAGAGAAATTAAAGTGATAATATGATAGCAGAAAGTTAAAAATTCATGTTTGACATTCTTTTCAAGAGCGCTTTCTTTTGGCAATTGTGTTATTTTGTAATAGTTCCAGGTAGTGTGTAGCATTTATGAGGAAAAAGATAGTAGGCACTTCCTATTGATAAAAAGATAAAATTCTTTGACAACCATTAAAAAGAGAGAGAGAGAAAAAGAAACGGATTTGGCAGATTTCAGATAATTATTAAAATATAGATACATGATGTATCTATATTTAAAGATCTCCATCTTCATGGACAAAGAAGTATACAGTAGCTCACTAAAACCTTGGAGTGTCACCACTGTCCAGCAATATCATCACTTATTTTAGGAATGGGGTAATTGGCAACTATTTCATCCTGCCTAGATTTTCACGAGCCCTGGTGTCACAGTGGTTAAAGTGCTCAACTGCTAACTTAAAGGTTGGCGGTTCAAACAGACCATATGCACCAGGGAGAAAAATGAGGCAGTCTGCTTCCTTAAAGATTTACTGCCTTGGAAACCCTATGGACCAGTTCTACTCTGACCCACAGGGTCATTATGAGTTGGAATCCACTTGATGGCAATTGGTGGATGGGTAAGATTATTGGAACTGAAAGGAGAATTTCTTTTTTCTTTTTTAAGTAATATACCAAGCCAAGAGGTTGTATCCATATGCTTTCAGGAAATAACAACAACAATCACAATTATTACATATTTAAAGACTAGGAAATTCACTTATTTCACCATTAATCACTAAACTCCAGTTATTCTTCTAGACATAGAGGATATACCAGTGAATAAAATACCAAGAAATCTTTGTTTATATCTTAGAGAAGTTTATATTTAGGTGGACAGAAACATTAAACAAGAATAAATAAGTAAAATATAAGGTATGTTAGATAGTGATATGCATGATAAAGCAGAATACAGATGATGTAAGGAGAACAGGAAGTGGTAGTGTGTGGAGTGAGTTGTAATTTTAGACATGGTAATTAAGGAAAGCCCAGTTAGAAGGTGAAATTTTAATGTCTACACAAAACTTAGTGGTCTAAAACAGCAATCCATTTAGTAAATCTAATTGTTTCTATAATCCAGGAATTGGGATGTGCTCAACTGGGCAATTCTGACTGGGATTTTCTCATTCAGTTGCAACCAGAAGTTGAAAGGAGTTAGAACATGCTGTGTTCACATCATGTCAGGTTTCTCTATAATATCTCTCTGTGTCATCTATATTGTGCTGATTTTTTAAATTTTATTTTTATTTTAAGAGCTTTTTTTACATTCAACGTAATGCGTACATTTAGCTTCATTCCCCATTTGCCATGTTCAACCCTAACCCAGTCTCCTCCCCTTTTTACCCTGCAACCTTTCCCCTGTGCCCCTCATAATTATGCACTCCTGTTTGTCCTGCATTTCCTCAGTTTGAATGTTGGTCCTCTGGTGTCCCATGGTCTATTGCTCTAAGGGATGTATTACCATAGAGTATGTGGGTGTGGCATCCTGGGTTGAGTGGTCTGTGTGTACACCCTGTTAACTATATTGGGCTAAGAGCCTGCTCCTGGGGGTGAGTTGTATGCCAGGGCCATAGTATTGGGTGTCTCACCAGATTTCATCTGGACATTATTGAGTTTCTGGATTTTGTTCCACGTTTTCCCTCCCACTCCATCCAGGATCTTTGATTTGATCCTTTCCTGAATGGTTGGCATTGGTAGCAGGGCACCATCCAGTTCTTCTGGTCTTGAGGGCCATCATGTCCTAGGGCTGATTGCTTCTAAATGCTCTTTTTTTTTTTTTTTCCTTGTGTTCTTCCTCACTGCTGACGCTAGGAGACCATTAGCTGCATCTTAGATGGCTACTTGAAAGCTTTTAAGACCCCAGTTGCTACTCACCAATGTAGGATGTGGAGCAACGTTTTTATGTATTTTGTTGTGCCAATTGAATCTGGTGTCCCCCAGTACTATAGTACTATAGTCCTGAGTTAGTAGATCTATTGGATCTCTCTCCCATAGTGTTGAGATGTCTATGAGGGACTACTCTGTCTGTCTTCTATTTTTCTGTAAAGACTGCAGGTATTTTGTATCACTGGTGTCTGTACAAGATTAGCCTCAGCTGAATCTATCCTTGGTCTAGAGTAGTCTATTGTGCTTATTTTTTGTAGCATGACATCTGTCTTAGTTTGCTAGTGTTGCTCTAAAAAGAAATAGAGTGGTTTCAAAAAAGTAGGAATTTATTATCTCACAGTTTTGAAGGCTAAAAGTCCAAATTAGTGTCTCAGCTTTGCAGATTCCGTCGATTTCCTCTCCTAGTTGTTGGTGTCTGCTGAGAATACACAGCCCTCTTTTACTTATAGATACATCCTCATATGATATCTGCTTTTCCCCTTTGTGTGTCTCTCTGCCTATTGTTATTTTTATGACTCAGAAGTCATTAGGTTTACGACTCACCCAACTCCTGTACAAACTCATTAACAACAGAAAAACTCTTATTTCCAAACAGTGTCACATCCACAGGTATAGGATCCAAAATTTCAATACATTTTTTGGGGGATGCAATTCTCTCCATAATAACTCCCTCAAAACTGCTTATGTGGAGCTCAGAACTCCAGTGTAAGTCTTCTAGCAGGAGATAAGTGCTGTAAAGTCTTTTATGACCTTATTTGGAAGCTATATAGAGTAACTTATGTCATAGTCATCAACCCACCCAGATTTTAAGGGAGTAAATATAAATGCCACTTCTTAATATAAGAAATTATGAAATTTGCTTGAATGAAAAGCATGTGTGATGAGATATGTTGTCAATATTTTGAACTATATAATTTGCCATAATATAGTAACATGGTAGTTGCTTTTCAAAGGTGTGTGAACTTGTGTTCCTAGGATCTTAAGGAAATTGTTTAAAATTTCTGTATCTTAATTCTTTTATACTAAGTATTGAGGTAATACCATTTTTTTAATTATTTCATAGGCTTTTTGTAAAGGTTAGCATATGTAAGCACATAAAAGTAATATTTTACTATGCAAAGGGTTTTATAATGTCAACATAACCAGTGGTAATATTAGGGGTAACTAGGTGGTACAAATGGTTAAGTATTAGGCCATTATTCAAAAGGTTGGAAGCTTAAATCCCTCCAGATGTGCCACAAGAGAAAGGCATGGCAATTTACTTCCAAAAAACCAGTAATTGAAAACTCTATGGATTACAGGTCTACTCTGAAACATATGTAGTCCCCTTTAGTTAAAACTAACTCTATGACAACTGTTTTGGTTAAAGATAATATTGTTATATTATATTGTTATATATTTTATATTTATTCTTATATTTAAGTATTTGCATTAATTATATTTGTGTTTAATGGCATGTCTACTCAAATGAATCTATTATCTAGAAATCTTACTTAAGAAATGTTTGATCATTCATCTACCAAATATATATTGAGCATCTAACTTGTGGTATGAATAATATTTTCATATTTGGTGAAGCTGCAGTAAATGTGAAATAAACAAGTCATGCCATCAGTAATGATGGAGTCTGCATAGTAATAAAGTAGGGATATGTAATTTACTGGGATAAGGAATCACTTAGAGTTTAAACATTTTTCATTCAAAATTAAGATGCTGTATCTTTCAAGTTTTATAGGATGAATACTTCATTAACATATCTTCAATATATTATATCTATTAAGCTACAATACTGAAACAAACCACCAAGAATTTCTGTTCTGAATGATACTACAATGGTGAACTCCATTATTGCATCTCATGCTGATTTTTACTTTCTATTGGTTTCTTTTGTTTTTTTTCCCCTTCTTTTTCTTCCATTATAATAATGCACTGTTAGTCCTGCAGATGCTGCATCTACTTTCCTACCTACCTTAATTTTTCGGCCTTCTTCATAGACAGTTGTGGTTATATTATTACTTTTGGCCCATGAGATTTGATAAGAAAGTGGCCTCTAATTTGACATGCAATCTCCTGGTGTTTTCCCTTTCTTCACTGATCAAGAGATAGAAAAAACTGCAGAAGTTCTCATGGGCCTACAAACAAAATCCACGTGCTGTAGATCAAAGAGACACTTCTCAGTCCTGGAATGCCTGAATCTCAATTGCTATGTCTGAAATAAACCTTACCTTTCCCTGTGTTGGGGGATCTCATTGTCAGAGCAGTAAAGCTATTCAGTCAATACCAGAATAACACAATGTAGAGGTTTTCTTTATTACTCTCCAATCTTCTAGGTCTATGTCTTCCAAATAGGAATATTCTCAAGGGAATGCAGTAGTGTAAACAACAAAATAAATATTGATGATATTGGGTTCTAACATAAAATTAGTATTCATAAGTCCATTCTGACAGAAGTAAATGATCAAATAAACAAGCAAACCAAGAAATTAAGGAAAGTGATAATTCTTCCTACTAGTAAAATTTTCATTTATAAATGTAACATCATAATCATATTTGTTGCGGGTACAAATCATCATGTTGTTGTTGTTGTTAGGTGCCATCGAGTGAGCTCTGACTCATAGTGACCCTATGAATGACAGAACAAAACAGTCCCTAGTTCTGTACCATCTTCACAATCCTTGCTGTGCTTGAGCCCATCATTGCAGCCACTGTGTCAATCTATCTCATTGAGGGTCTTCCCCATTTTCTATGACCTTCTACTTTATCAAGCATGATATCCTTTTCCAGGAAGTTGTCCTTACTGACAACATGACTAACGTAGGTGAGATGAAGTCTCGCCATTCTCTCTTCTAAGGACCATTCCAGCTGCACTTCTCCTAGGGCAGACTTGTTCTTTTTTCGGGGAGTCCATGGTATTTTCAGTATTCTTCACCACTAGGTATTAAAATTAGTGAGCAAAATGTGATAAGAAAAGCAATATTTGAAAGTACCTCCTCAATGAAGAAATCTGACAACACCAGTTTAATCAACTGTTCATGATATCAACATCAGAAAAGATAGGGCTACACATACACCTTGATATGATACATTTGAGGGAATGGCATAACTTCAGTAATATCCTTGTTCAAACAGCACAGCCTTGATCTAATCATGAGAAAACATTATACAAACCTAAATTAAGAGACACTCTTTCAAAAAGAAACAAAAACTGAGCAGTACTCTTCAAAAGTGTCAAGGTCACCAAAGACCTGAAGACTGACGAATTGTCACAAAGTGAAGGAGATTACAGAGACAGGAAAGTAAATGGAATTCTGAACCCCCAAAAAATAAATGTTCGTGGGATAACCCATAACATTCAAATAATATTTGTAGACTAGTTAATAGCACTGTTGTAATGCTATTTTTCTTGTTTCCATAATAGTATTTATTATGAGTATGTAAAATTTATCGTTAGCGGAAACTGGGTAAATGGCTGTAAAAAACATAAACATAGCTCACTGCCATCAAGTTGATTCTAACTCATAGCAAGCCATGCTGGGTTTCTGAGTCTATAAATCTTTATGAAACTAGATCTCCCCATCTTCCTTCCATGGAGCAGGTGGTGTGTTTGAACCACTGAGCTTCTGGTTAGCAGCTAAATGTCTTATCCACTGATTTTTTTTTTTTTTCCTTACTTTCCTTTAGTTACTCCAGAATTATTTCAAAATCAAAAGAAGAAAATAAGAGAAAATGCAACAATTACATCAAATATTCAAATCTGTCATACAGCTGCAGCCTATAGAATTACAACTCCATGAGATTTTAAGAGGCAAAGTTGATTAATTAAACTGTTAAAAAAAAATGCCTTGCTTTAAAATTAAAAGGTGAGAAGCATATGTGGACTTCCTATTTTTTGTTTTTGTTTTTGTTTTAGGGCTATTAGAGCGAGAACAATACAGAAGCAAGCTGCTAGAGAATAAATATATTTTATCGTTCACACCCAGTACTAACATAGATTTAGATTTTGGGGTCAATCATTTTAGACAGTTTTCTACACATTATTTTCTGTTATAGTAGAAAGAACATCGGCACTGAAGTCATATTCCATCCTTGGTATTAAGTGTAGAGTGACACTTATTATTTCTAAATCCCAGTTTTCTTCATTTAGGAAAAGTAATTATAATGTATATCTTGTGAGACCATTTCAGAATTAACTTGCTGCATATAAATAAGGTAAAACTACACAGTGTCAATCATGTATTAAACATTTCAAAAAATGATGCTACCCTATTTTCTTCATTAAATCTATTAGGGGGAATTCAAGAAGCTTAGTAACTGCCCTTCTGAAAACGCTACTCCCACTGAAACAATTTTGTTTTCCCTGCCTTTATGAGACATGAGATTGGAACTTAATTAATGAGAAAATTTTGAAAGAAAATAATTTGTAGGAGCAATAAATTACGGCACTGTCATGAAAATTGATCTAGTAAATTTCATTTATTGGTCAATAGGAAACATAAAATATAATAGGTTTAGTAGTTAAAATTTGAGGAAAAATAAGTCAGTTGTGGAACAAAAACAACTGTTTAAGGTGCAAAGTGTTTGTTTCCACTATTAGCTGTTCTTGAATAGTGCTTTTTTAAAATTTACACAGTTTTGCAACATTCCTATATTCTAGTAAAATACTCTTTGTAATTCTAGCAGCAGGAGCTTATAATGAGGTAAATTTGTTTTTCACTTTGTTTTGAACTAACTAATACTTCAAAAAAATAGTATGATTTTTCAGGGAGAATGTGCATTACAGGTTCTTGGTTCACTGAGATGAGTATGGTTGTTAGAAATAGGAAAGGTGCTATTGTCTAATTAATATGAACAAAAAGCAGTGATGTCCTTTTAACCTCTGAAAAAACCAATGCACTGCCATCTAGTTGATTTTGACTCATGTCCTTTTATGTGAGATTAAAGAAAATGTCTTTCTATTTCTAAAATATCATCATAGGTGCTCTGTTTTAATTTAGCTTCGTTTAATTAGTTCTAATACAATGTGTGTCTAATGAAATAATGGTTGTATTTAAAAATTAAGGGTAAAATAGTTGACTAATATTTAAGGATTTATTTCTAAAAGTGAATTCCTTTAATATAATCAAGAATATGAAACCTAAAGGTTTAGCACTGGAAGAAGCGTTCCCGTGTCTGCGTGCACCGGTGACACTCCTGGATATGGCGTAGGGAGTTTTCATTCTTGGATAGAGGTAAGCTGTGCCACTGGAAATCTTGCTGTAATGTGAATAAAATCCTGATTTTTAATGTTTGTGGTGCAGCTGTAACATGTATAAGCTTCAAATATATTTACAACAGAACTGGAAGGAAAGTGGAATAAAAAGAAACAAAATAGTCTTACAAAGAAAAGAGCTCTGATTTTATCAGAAGAATAGCTTACAAGGCTTTTTGTTCCATAATGAATGAGATCACAGGAA
>NW_006921973.1:931912-934482 GCF_000298275.1 Orycteropus afer afer
ACAATTCTGTGGTGCTCCTTGACCTCTCCTTTTCAGCCCAATTCTTAGTAGTGAATACCAACATTAGTCCAGCATATTCTTCTTGACCCCTTGATTCATCCACTGTTTGAAAGAAAAAGTATAATCTTATCCCATCCACTTACCACTTTAACTTCTTTCCTCTTAAATTCTTTGTGGGTGCATATGTGTGTAAGCCCTTCTCTCTTCTCAGATAAATGACCCCATACATTATAAAGCCTCACCTTTATAAATTGAGTGGCATATCACTACACTAAAATTAAAATAAAAGTTTGCAATATTCCTATAACAAGATTTTTATGCCTAGAAATTATTTCTATGCCTAGAGTAATTTTGGGAGAGGCAGGGATTCCTCAGACCGTGTTTTCTTTTATCTGTGTGAGGACATAAGTTTTAAATCCTAAGCTATTTCATTTATTGAAAGAAAGAACAAATGACCTACTTTTTGTTTACATCTTATGGGGAGCTCAAAGCGAGTCTTCTATTACCAGGAAGTTTTTCATGGTGGTTGATGACATATATCCTAGATATCAATTTGTTACTAATTCAAAATGCTCTAGTTTCTCCCTTTGAGAAATAACATGATGTCTGTGGCTAAACAGTTATTTTTATTAAGATCAATGGCTCAAAAGACTTAGAGATAGCTAGGTTATAGACATATACACTAATTTTAAAATTACAAAAATAACAATACATTCTGAACAATATGCATTTTAGATATTAATATCTTTCTTATACTCAATAATTTATAGAAAAATGCAACAAAAATGTAGAAATGAAATATTTACTTAGCACTGTTCACAAACTCTTCCCCAACAAGTCCTAGAGAAAGTAAAATCTTTTCAGTCATTATCAGGCAGAAACATATTAAAATGATATTTTTCTCCTCAGAAAATAAAGTCAAATAATATATTACCCCACCACTTTCTATAAAATGTTAGACATTCATATGGAAAAGCTAAAAGTCTTCTCCTGACCCAATCCACCTCTCCAGTTAATAGTTTTTATTATTTATTTAGACTCTTTTGTATTGTTTAATCAAGTATGTATTCCATAAATCTAAATCCATGACACATAGTTTGCATTATTTTTTCTCAACTACATGGAAGCTCTGGTAGCATAGTGCCTAAGGCACTTGACTGCTCACCAGAAGGCTGGCGGTTCATACCCACCAGCCACTCCTCAGAAGGAAGGTTGGGCAATCCTACTCCCGTAGTGATACTGCCTCTGAAACCCAAGGAGAGGTCGCTATGAGTTGGGGTCGACTCCACGGCAAACAACAACAACAACAACAACACATAAGGTCATAATTGCAAACTTTAATCTACTAACCTAGTGGAACCTTAGTTTTAACGAGTTCTTCCTTCAAGTTGAGTTTAAATTCCTGGCTTTAGCCAGTGTCAAATTTCTGGCAATTTATGCTTTCTTTTCTTTCCAGTTGTTCTCATTAGGTTTGTTGTTTCCCTTCCTTCTATTTGCTGACACTACTGGATGCATAGGTTCCACACTGGGCCACACAAATGCTCTGAGACTTCCTAATACTATGCTGTGTAACACAAGAGCCACTCACCATGTGTGGCTATTGAGTCCTCGAAATATGCCAATTTAAAATTGGACTATGCTGTAAGTGTAAAATGCACAGCAGATTTTGAAGGCTTAATATTTAAAAAATACCGTACACTATCTCATCAATGATTTTTAGATTGACTACCTGTTCCAGTAATCATGTTTGGCAATACAGAGTTTAAAAAAATAATCATTATTATTATTATTAATTCCCTCTGCTTCTTTTTGCTTTGTTTAGGTATGGTTGCAAAAAGAAAATAAAATGGTATACATGGTTCACATTCTGTTTCTACTGCACAGTGGTGCTCTCAGCACTATCAGTCTAAGTACACTCCTCAGCTATTACCTAAGATCTGTCTTATTGCTTCCATAGAAAGCAGATCTTAAGTCTATTCAGTTTTTATATTCCAAATCTTTCTGAGCAATCTGTTGTTTGTTTCTGGAATTGCTAGAGTTTTGGGAGGTGCGCAGGAAAAGAGACACACATGTCAGTGGACAAGCACCTACTATTTACAAAGAAACTTGATATTCTGCTCGGGTCAGACAAAGGGAATTCAAAGGGATGAAAGTTTCTATGTTTCTTTGTATGTATTCTCCCAGATATTTTCTCTGTGATAGGTTTTCTTTTGTGTGTTTTTGTTTTTCCATTTCCAAAATAGCCTAAGTATTTGAAATTAAAAAGAAAAAGTACAGCTATTTTTCTCTACATTCTCCTACATGCCCTTTCCCTAAGTTTGTGAATGATGTTATTGAATGAGATAAGGTATAATGGGAAGTAGAAATAACATATCAAGAAAATGAAATACTTAGTTTTTCAAAAGTATTAAGCCCATGAACATGAAAAAAGGATGTATAGTGAGGAAAAAAAAAAAAAGTAAAGTTATTTTACTTTCTTGGTTAAGCTTCTGAGTAAGTGATATAATGAAAGATGAAATGAAAGGCAGAAATAATATATTAAGAATATGAAATACTTAATTTTTCAAAAA
>NW_006921973.1:934582-947570 GCF_000298275.1 Orycteropus afer afer
AAAAAAAAATACAAAATACAGTAAATATTTATGTACATATTTTTGTTTTTCCCAAAATGACATCATTCAATATCCCTTGATATGTAACCAGCTTTTCATTTTCATTTAATGATATAATATTGATATCTTTTGAAAGTTACTATGTATAGATCTATGTTTATTATTTTAAACTTCTATGTTTATTCCATTATATATAAGTAATGCCATGTATATTTTCCAAATCAGGATGGTCTTCACTAGATTATATGATGATAATCAATTGAGAAACTTACCTAGGAAAGCAAGAATCTGATCATCTTAGCTTCCTTAGTGAGACATAGTGCCACTCTGTTCCAAATAAGATTTATAAAGAGGGAATAAGACCAAACTAATTGTTATTTATCCAGAGAGAGACTTAGTTTGTTAAATGATCTCAACATGATCATTTTCTGCATATGCTTGACAATTTTGAATATTACCCAAATTAATAAACAATATTGACATGCTAATTACAGAGTTTTAACATATATATATATATATATATATATATATATATATATACACATATATATATATATATTATTGAATTTGAACATTTTTCATATATTATTCTTTTATTTTTTTCTACTGAGTTGTTTTAATTAATTTGTAGGATTATTTAACATTTATTAAATATTCATTTATTTAGTAAACTAAGATGTAAGAAGTACTTGGTTTGTTCCCAGGGCATAGCTAGCTGTTGGAATTATGTTGTTGCTGTTGTATGTGTCATTGAGGTGGATCCAACTGATAGCAACCCCTCTGTGGGTTTCCAAGGTGGGATCACGATGGAAGTAGATTGCCCAACCTTCCTTCCGAGGAGTGGCTGGTGGGTTTGAACTGCCAGCCATTTGGTTAGCAGTCAAGTGCCATCAACAACTACAAATATGTTCACTACTCAGATGAGGTTTACTAGTAAATAAGGAAAAGGGAGGAAAAACTCAATAATTCCATTTCCTTAATATATACTTATTGAATACTAACTTATTTCTAACACTAGAAAAGGACAGAAAGTTTTGGTAGAGGACTATTAAAGAAATGGATAGACATAATGGCCACAGCAATGGACTCAACACACCAATGATCACAGAGAACCATACCATTTCATTATACATAAGGTCAACATGAGATGCAGCCAACTCAATGGAAAACTAACAACAATAAAAATTTACATGCTAAAGATTATTCTTGTTACTGGAGATATAATTGTGAGAATAACAGTAAAGATCTCTGCCCTTAAAGTTTCTTTTCCTGCTATTTACAGTAGAAAGAAGGTGAACAAATATGCAATATGTGATGATTACTCCAGAAAGTCATCACTTCCTTTGAAGAAAATAATGTGATAAAAAGTGATGCCAGAGACACATATGATCAGGATGTGAGGAGACTGTATCTACTTTAAGACTTCAGTGATCTGAAAACACTGGATTTAAAAGATTCAAAGATAGAGTCTTTTAAAAAGAGTAAGCAGTATATCTATGCACCAACCTCTAATGCCAAAGATGAAGAAATCCCAGTTTTTTACCAATTTCTAAAGTCTGAAATTGATCAAACACACAATCAAGAAACACTGGTAATTACTGGTGGTTAGAATTCAAAAGTTGGGAACAAAAAAGGATCACTAATTGGAAAATATATCCTTGCTAATAGAAATAATGCCAGAGATTGCATAATAGAATTTTGCATGATCAATGACCTTTGGGAACTCTGGTAGTGTAGTGCCTAGGACATCTGACTGCTAATCAAACATCTTATGGTTCAACCCACCAGCCACTCCTCGGAAGAAAAGTTGGGCAATCTACTTCCATAGTGATACCGCCTCGGAGACCCAAGTAGAGGTCGTTATCAGTTGGATCCGTCTAAATGACAGTGAGTTTTGTTTTTGGTTTTGGAATGACTTTTCAATTGGAAAAACCTTTAAAAAAAAAAAACATACACAGTGATTATACATATGAAAGTAAGCAGATGGAATATAAAGGAATCAAATCAACTATGTCTGTGGAAAAACATGAAAAATCTCTCTTTATCAGGAGTCAGAACAAGACCAGATCTTGACAGCAGAATAGACCAAAAATTGCTTCTTTGTATATTCAAGATGAAGCTGAAGAAAATTAAAACAAGTCTATAAGAGCCAAAATATGACCTTGAATATATGCCATTTGAATTTAAAGACCTTCTCAAGAAGAGATTTTATGAATTTGCACACTAATGACCAAAGACCAAGTGAATTATGGGATGGCATCAAGGACATCTTACATGAATAAAGCAGAAGGCCATTAAAAAGACAGGAAAAAAAGAAAAGACTAAAATGGATGTCAGGAAAGACTCTAAAACTTGCTCTTGAACATGGAGTAGCTAAAGTGATGATAAAAGAACAGAATATTTGAAGAGTGGCTCAAAAAGACAGAGGAAAGTATTATAATGAAATGTGCAAAAACCAAGAGTTAGAAAACAAAAGGGGAAAAGCAAGCTTGGCATTTTCTCAAGCTGAAAGCACTGACAGAAATAATCAAGCCTCAAATTGTGATACTCTAAGATTCTATGGACAAGATAATGAATGATGCAGGAAGCACCAAAAGAAGATGGAAGGAATACACAAAGTTACAATACCAAAAAGAATTGGTCAATATTCAACCATTTCAGGAGGTGACATGTGATCAAGAATGAATGATATTGAAGGAAGAAGCCCAAGCTGTATTGAAGGATTTTGTGTGTGTGTGTGTGGGGGGGGGATAGTTCCCAAGAATTAACAGAACATCAATTGAAACAACAAATGAATGCAACACTGGAAGTGCTAATTTGTCTATATCAAAATGTGCAAGAAAGTTAAATGGCCAACTGACTAAATGAGATCTGAAAATTTCTAAAAAACGTGATCCAATAGAATGTGGAAATTATCCATAATATCAATATCACATGTAAGTGAAATTGTGCTGAAAATAATTTAAAAATGTTGCAGCGGTACAATGATAGATTGCCAGAAATTCAAGCCAGATTAAGAAGAGGGAGTGAAACAAAGGATGCCATTGTTGTTAGGTGGATCATGGCTGAAAGCAGAGAATACCAGAAAGATGCATCGTTGTGTTTTATTGAGTATGCAAAGACATTAGACTGTGGATTAAAACAAGTTATGGATAACATTTCAAGTAATCGGAATTTCATAGCACTCAAATTGAGCTCATGTGGAACCCATGCATAGACCAAGAGGCAGTTGTTCAAACAGAATAACAGGATACTGCATGGTTTAAAATAGGGAAAGTTTTGGGTCAGGGTTGTATCCTTTCACCATACTTATTCAATCTGGGTGCTGAGCAAATAATCTGAGAAGGTGGACTGTATGAAGAAGAACTTGACATCAGGATTGGAGGAAAATTCATTAACAATCTGTTATATGCAGATGACACAGCCTTGCTTACTGAAAATGAAGATAATTTGAAGCACTTAAAGATAAAGATTAAAGACTACAGTCTTTAGTATGGATTACTCCTCAATGTAAAGAAAACAAAAATCATCACAACTGGACCACTAAACAGCATCACAATAAATGGAGAAAAGATTGAAGTTGTCAAGCATTTCCTTTACTTGGATCCGCAATCAACACTCCCAGAAGCAGTACAAGAAATAAGACTTTGTATTGCATTCGGTAAACCTGCTGCAAAATAACTCTTTAACTTTTTAAGAAGGGAAGATGTCACTCTGAGGCCTAAAGTATGCATAACCCAAGCCATCATATTTTCAATCTCTTTATATGTATGTAAAGGCTGGGCAATCAATAAGGAAGGCCCAAAAAGAATTGATGCCTTTAAGTTATGGTTTTGGTGAAGAAGGTTAACTATATCACTGATTTTCAGAAAATTAGCAACTCTGTGTTAGAAGAAATACAGCCAAAATGTCACTTAGAAGTGAGGATGGTGAGACTTCATTTCATGAACTTTGGACACATTTTCAGGAGTGATCAGTCCCTGGTTATGCTTGGTGAAGTAGAAACCCATTGCCTGAGTCAATTCTGACTAACAGCTATATTTTAGGACAGGGTAGAACTGCCCCACAGAGTTTCCAAGGCTGTAAGCCTTCAGCAGACCACTCATCTTTCTCCCATAGAACAGCTGGTGGGTTCTAACCACAACCCTTTTGGTTAGCAGTCAAACGCTCTAACCACTACATCATCAGAGCTCCTTCTGGTGAAGAGATCAGTGAAAAAGTGGAAGACCCTCAACAAGATGGATTGATACAGTACCCACAATAGTGAGTTGAAATGTAGAAACAATTGTGAGAATGGCACAGAACCACAGAGTGTTTCTTTCTATTGTACATAAGGTCCCTATATGTTGGAACTAACTCAGTGGCCCCTAACAACAGCAATAAACAGTAAATGTAAACTTTTTAATGTAGGACAAACTTAGATGTTCAAGAATTCGACAGGAGACAAGTGTAGCTAGGAACTCAAAAGTGAAGTAAAGACTAGAAAAATTTCCATCAAAGAATTTGGAAGAGAGCAAATATGGATGGACATAATGCAAAGGAAGAATTTTGAACTTTATTATCTCTTTTTTTTCCCCCTATTTTCTATTATGTTATGTTCATAGTTTGGTTCTATACTTTTTTTTCTTCTAGTCAGAGTACATTATTGTACTCATTTTAATATTTCAGATATTTTAGGATGTCAAATGTAATTTGATAGTTTGCATAAGGTGGTGTCAAATTTCTTAAGAAAATAAATAAGCAAAAATGCCAGTATATAACCAAACATATAAAAGTGATGCATAATGCAGTCATGCTTGAAATGGGTCTGGCAATATTTTGGTGTAAAATATTGTTATATCTCTATCATACCTTTCATTCATATATAACATACACATTGCAACACACAAAAACACACATTATAAATATACACATTTGTATTATACACACTGACATGTTGAAAATAAAGGTAGCATTCAAACAAATAATGGAAATACTTAATAGATTTCATTCCTTAGTCATCTTCTACTGAACGTATTATAGTAGTGTTCTTTGGGATAAAGTCTGCTTGAAAAGCTGAGCTATACCATTTTGTACAACAGACTTTCGGCATTAGGCCTGTGGATGGGAATGATGAAGTGTATTATAAAAAGGATTTAGTAAGTTTCTGGGCAGAAGGATGACTGGCTATACAATGCATTGATATCAACTACCAACTGTTCCACGCACTACTATCCAAATGTACTGAGAGGAACATATCACTCTCAATACTGACAGGTGCTATAAAGCTAAGCTGTACTTTACTAGTGAATAAAAATAAGGCAAAGTGAGGAATAGAAAGTGAATTTAGAGAAGTAAAGTATTTTGGGAAAATGTCTGCAAAATTTATATTTATCAAACAAACAAGATTATAAGAATGTGATCTATGTTAAATTTGTGTACTTAAATACTTCAGTAGGACAAATTTTAAAAGAATTTTTTTGTTTTTATTGATGGCATTTTCCTTTTATTTTTAAACACAACCAAACTACATATAGCTAACATAAACTTTCTTATACATTAGGTAAACCTAAGTCACTTAGGTGTTAGTTTCCCTACATTAAAAGTCTATGTCTATGTGATACCAAGCAACAAATTTAAAATGACTAACATATGTTGTTTTAAATGAGGAGTTTTTCAATATATGCTTTTAAAAACAATCAAAGATGGCGGAATAGGCAGAAAGACTGCATAGGCCATCTTCAACAAAGAAAAGGGGAACCAATTAATACAGATAGGGAAGATAATCCTGGATCCCTGAGCTTTGAAAGGAAGGATATAGAAATGACTAAACTCCACTAACAGAAGAATTTGCATGAAAAGACCAAAAAAGGAGACATACAGAACTGCAGTCTGGCAGCGATCCTGACAGCACAGATACCTTGGATATTGCTGAGTGGTGTTAGGACCCAAGAATTAATCTAAAAATCAGCCCTGCCAGCCAGGGACAGCACCGAGAACTGTACTGGTGGCTGGTGAATAAAAGGGGAAACAGCAAAGAGGAAGGCAGGCTGAGCTGTGGACTTTTGCCTGTCCGGAGAACTCAGCCATTTTGAATGTTTACAAATAGTTTGACCATTTTGGATATTTAAAGCAACAGTGTTCTCCCAGATTCCAAGGACTTGAGAACAGGTTCTACTTGCCAGGAACCTCAAGGACATTCCAAACGTCAACGACTGGAAAACTTCACTTACTGAGAGCCACCACTCCCTTCTCCACCAACGGGCCAAGGATAAACATACACCAAAAGAAACTGACTCACCCTTGGCTGCTCTTCACAGACAGTTAACAGAGATCTAAATACAATGGCATCACAATGTCTCAGAGACAACAGAACATCAGAGTCCACACAAAGAAACAAGATAAAACGGTAGAAACAAGGGAGCAGGATACAGACCCAAAACAAACCCCTGAGAAAGAAGCAGCATTCGAATTCCCTGATAAGGAGTTCAAAAGAATTATATTTAAGAGAGACAGATCAAGAAAAACAGACAAAACCTTAGAAGAACTTTGGAATAAAATTTAAAAAAAAAAATGACAAATTAAATGAAAGATTAGAAATGATTTAAAATCTACAGATAGAAATTTAGAAGATTAATACTAAATTGTCAGAAATAGGTAACACATTGAAAGGGCAAAGGAGCAAAATTGATGCAATGGAAGACAGAAGTAATGAGATTGAAGACAAATACATGAATACTTCTTTGGAAAGGGATCAATCAGAAAAAGGATCAAAACAAAATGACAAAAGCCTGAGGTTCTTGTAGGACACCATCAAAAGGAATAACCTATGTGTCTGTGATAATTGGAGCTGTGTGTCAACTTGGCTGGAACACATTCTGTGTGGTTTAAGCAATTGTGGTGTGGGTTGTTCCCATGAGGGGGTTAGATGTATATGTTTTGAGCAGTCAATCCATTGAAAGGGAGTTTCCCTAAGGGTGTGGCCTGTTTCCAATATGTTTATGGACATAGTAGGAAAAGAGACACTCTTCTGTGAATCAGGATTCTGTTGTGCTGCCTACAACTGTCCACGAGCAAACAATCCATCATTCAGCCTGGAGATTTTGGACTTATCATCGTTGGAGTCCACAGCCAGCATACTGCCTGCCAACCTTGAGCTCCTCAGCCCCTGCAGCTACATGAGTCGGGAAAAGCCTCCAGCTTGATGTTTGATCCAAGAACTTGGGACTTGCCAGCTTCTGTAACTATGTGAGCCATTTTCCTAAGATAAATTTCTCTTTCTCTATATATACAAGCTTTACAGGTTCTGTTTCTCTAGAGAACCCAGTCTAACACATTTGGTACCAGCTGTGGTTCTAGAGGGACAAAATCATAAGGATGGGCTTCCTAAATTGGTTCTCCAATTTGATTAATTGTAAAGGCACTGGTGATCCTGCCTCTGTTAGGAAAGAGGTTCTTGCTTATCCATGGCATGAGGTGGCAACATTAATATCCAAAATAGCACCATCAATAGATGAAGAACTTTTGAGAAGTGAGGCTCTGGGTGATTGCATATTTGATACTTCTCTGCAATTTTGTCAGAATGAGTAATATAATGAATATAATGGTTGGTTGGTACTACTTACACTAGACAAAGTAGTGAAAGACAAAGAGTTCAGGGCTGCTGAGTCACAACTTAAGCACTGCATAGAAGACCTCAGTGTTTCCAGTGGTGCTCTGAAAGAAAGCCTTATTTCTTCTAGTAACAAAGCTGATATTGCCGAAGACCAAATCCAGAGTCTAATTGTAAGAGTGGCT
Source organism: Orycteropus afer afer (assembly GCF_000298275.1). Lineage (NCBI taxonomy): Eukaryota > Metazoa > Chordata > Mammalia > Tubulidentata > Orycteropodidae > Orycteropus > Orycteropus afer. The sequence continues at coordinate 942,359 of NW_006921973.1, forward strand.
GAATTACAACACCAATTAAATTACCAATTCAGAATGGTGTCTGATGTTAAAGTGAGGGCAATGATTGGGAAAAAATGGGATCCTGAAACCTGGAATGGAGACATATGGGCATATAGTCAGGAAGATCAGGATGTAGAGCCTATAAATTCTGTTGAATCCCTCCCATCTGAAAGGATTACTGTAAAACTATTATTCCCTCCACCTCAGTTCCATGGGATTAACCCAACTGCTCCTGCTGGGTCATTGCCTGAGGCAGAGGCCATGGAAGACATTCCTGAATGTTCTCAGGAACTGCCCCAACAACCATTTTTACTGCTAGACTTTAGTTTTAGGTCTAGCAGTAAAAAATGGTTGTTGGAAGAGAGCCCCAAAAGGTGAAATACAAAGTGTGACTGAGGAGGTGGTAAGCTACACCCGAAAAAGACCTACTTCATTTTGCTAACATGTACAGACAAGCCTGGAGAATATGTATGGGAATGGCTACTGAGGGTATGGGATAATGATGCAAGGGATGTAACATTGGATCAGTCTGAGTTTATTGACTTAGGCCCACTAAGTACAGATTCTTCATTCAATGTTTCATCTCAAGAGGTTAGAAAAGGATCTAATAGTTTACTTGTCTGGCTTACTGAAGCATGGATTATGCAGTGGCCTACCTTAAGTCAAGTAGAAGTGCCAGACTTGCCTTGGTATAATGTAGAAGAAGGTATCCAGAAGCTTAGGGAAATTGGCCTGTTAGAATGGGTTTATCAGATTACATCCCTAGACCCAGAAATGTCATGAGACAGAGTGTATGAGACTGCTCTATGGAAAGTGAATTTGCTCTGTAAACTTTCACCCAAATAAAAAAAAAAAAAAAAAAAAAAAAAAAAACACTGTCCTTAGTTTAATGTAATTTACTTTCTTAGATTGAATTTAGTTTTTGGGATATAACTGTAAAATTATAGAATTATTGTATTGGGGGAATGTACATATTAAATGTTGAACTTCTTAGGGATCCTTATGGAATGGAAGAGTATGCTGGTGAGGTAATGAGGAATAAGGAGATTAGAGTTAGTGTTAATGATTACAGATCTCATTTATTTCACAGTACCTGAGGAGTGTATAAGGAACCCTCGTGGTGTAGTAGTTAAACACTCAGCTACAAACCAAAAGATTGGTGGTTTGAACGGACTACCCTCTCTTCCAGAGAAAGATGTGGCAGTCTTCTCCCTTAAAGAGTATAGCCTTGGAAACCCTATGTTTTACCCTGCCCAGTAGGGTCACCATGAGTCAGATTCCATTCTATGGCAATGAGTTTGGCTTTTGAGTTTTAAAAGGGTTTGAAATAGTCTTCACCATTATTAGATGCCATGAATCATAATTGACTTGATGACTACTAACAATAACAAGTAATTTATTTAAAATGCAACAATTTTTTCTTTCTTCACATCAATATTTCCAAGATAAACAATGGATATTGGTAATCATAATCTTCATTCAATACCTAAGTTAAAGTCTCACAAATAAACATAGAAAACCAATACATACCTCAACAGAGGTGTATTCGAAATAAATATGCGCTAGGAGCCCTGGTGGTGCAGTGGTTAATCACTCAACTTCTAAGAGAAATGTCAGTGGTTTGAACTAACAATCCACTCTATAGGGAAAAGATGTGGCATTCAACTTCCATAAATATTATAGTTTTGGGCACCCTCGCGGGCAGTTCTCCTCTGACCTATAGGGTCATGGCATTGTGAGTAGGGAGAATGTCACATGCTAGAAACGAAAGATAGCTAGATAACTGGACAGAAAGTACACAGAGAGGTCATGTAAATTTCACGATTGTATATACCGACACTGTCAAAAACAATGCTCACTGTAGATGGATCTATTCAGAAACAAAGGACACACAGAAAATCTTAGAGAATACTCTTTTTTCCTTCTGAATTTTAATCATGGAATAACTAGAAAACACTGAAAAATATCATTATTATCTTGTTGTAAGGGAAATATACATTGTTTGAGAAGTAGATATGGAGCATGACTCAATACGTAAAATGAAAATTAGGCTAATGCCAAGATTACTCTACCAGTGGAAAATTGTTCCCAGAGAATAAGAATTTACAAAGGCAATACAAATTTTACTGATTAAAAATAGTGATATAAAAAGAGCTGTTTTAGACTGAACTGTAATTTAGAGCTATTACCTTTTATCATAAAATATTATCAACATTGATTTTATACCCCAAATTCATGGTAATTTAACAAAGTGTTAAACTAAATTTTTAAGCAGAATTTCCTAAGTGAAAACTTATTTGATTGTCATGAAAGACGATAAAGGTTTGTGGTTTTTGTTATTATGTATTAACATATATTTATTTTTTCTAACTCGGTAAAAATGTTCTCATAATATGCAAAATTTATAATCAGATAGTGAACTATATGAAGCACAAAGTTCCAAAGTTTTTACCCTAGAATCAAAAGTTTTGAGCTGTTTGAGTCCCAGAGTCTAGAGGCTTAGCCAAGAGGCAGTTGGATCAAAGCCTGTCTCCCTGAACTATGTCAAAAAGAGAATGGTTAATCGTGTTTACTATAAATGGGCAAGTAAGATGCTGATAGCATGTCTCAAACTGATGAATATTAAATTTCTATATGAGCATGGTAAGAAAAGATGTATTTTCATACATTTTTTAATTGAAGCTATTTTAATACCCTATTTCAATGCTCTTTGGAAACAAAGTATGATTTGAATTTTGTTTATTTGAATTCATCAAAGTATAAGATGGTTGTATCTGTGCAAGTCTTAAATGTTCTTCAACTTAAAAGAATTGCCTTTTTAGGAAAACCCAGAGAGAATATGTTTTTCTGATAAAATTTTCAATTAAATCATTGAAAGGGACACCTACAGCTAAAATAACATATTATTTCCTTCTCATTTAATTGGCAATGAATACCATAATGCTTAACTTTATATAGCTCTTATTTACCATTGAAATGGTTTCTTAGAGAATGTTATCATTTCATGGAAGCAAGTGAAGCAATTAATTGGTTTCTATTTATTCATCAATTCCCTTTGATATAATTAAAACATAACAGCAATGAAAATGTATTTGCCCCTTACTCTTTGATTAATGCTGATGTTACAGTTATATTCAGTTGCCTCATAACTCTAATCAATGTATGCAAATATGTAATGGTAATCTAGATAAAAGTCCAGATTAAATTGCTAGAGACTTAAATAGAAAAAAAAAAAATGATGCTTATTCATTTAATAGCAAAAAGTTATTCACTGACTTCATGTTTTAGACACTGGACAGTCTTGAAAAATACATCAGTAGCTATTTCTTTTTATTGAAAAGTAGTATTCCATTTTTTTTTAGCAATGTTTTATAGTTTTTAGTGTAGAATTGCATTTGTTCTTTTTTTCGTATAATTTTCTTCTAAATTTTAATTATTTGTTGTTATTGCTGTACCTTTAATTACTGTTTGGGGACTTACTGGATAGAGCTTTCAATAAAATATTGATAAGAAGTGTCAAGAATGAACCATCCTGCTCTTTCTTCCAGTTTTAGGGAGAAAGAATTCAAATGTATTTCTCCTTTAATTAAGTAAGATGTAAGTTGTATGTTTGTCATATGTGCTCTATATTAAGTTAAGAAAGTTTTCCACTGTTCCTAGTTTAGTACATTATTTTTAATCACAAGTGGATTTAGAATTTGATTTAATGCTGTGAATTTTTTTCCTGCATATATCGAGATTATCATTCTTTTGTCCTCTATTCTTTAAATATAGTGTACTTCACTTCAATGACTGATATTTGAATGTAAAAACAACTGCATTTGGGAATAAACTCTACTTGCTCATGACCCAAACCAAACCCACTGCTGTCGAGTTAATTCCGACTCATAACAGCCCTATAGAACTGCCCCATATGGTTTCCAAGGCTGTAAATTTTTATGGCAGCAAACTTACACATCTTTCTCCATTGGAGCAGCTGGGTGGATTTGGACCACCAACCATTTGGTTGGCAACCAAGTGCTTTAACAACTGTGCCAAGAGAGCTATTTTTGCATATGATACATACTAGTTTTTATATTTTGTTGAGTTCTGATATTCAGTTAAGAACTTTTGCATTTAAATGCATAAGAGATATTGATCTGCAGTTTTATTGTAATGTTTTTCTTGTCATAATGAAGGAACAAAGGCCTTAAAAAGTATGTTAGGAAACATTCTTTCCTCCTCTATTTTCTGTAAGAATTTGTGAAGGAGTAATGCTTCTTCCATAAATGTTCTAGATAATTCACCAGTGAAGCAGTCTGGCTTTGAATATGTTCTTATTGGGAAGGTTTATCTTTAATAAATCTGCCTCATTCCTTGGTACATGTTTACTAGGTCTTTCATTTACTATTGAATCCATAAGTATATTTTTCTGGTTTTCTAGAAATTTATCAACTTCAATCAATTTGTTGGCAGAAAATTATTTATAATGTTACCAACTCCTTGTGGCAAAAGGATTAAGTCCTCATATATTAACCAACAAGTTGGCAATTCAAACTCACCTAGTGTCAGTAAGACAGAAAGACTGGAAAACTGCTTCAACAAAGATCACAGCCAAGAAAACCCTCAGTGGTGGTTCTACTTTGTCACATGGGATTGCTATGAGTTAGCACTAACTCCATGGTAGCCAATAACAGCAATAACAAATCCTTTTAATTCCTCTAGGTAATATAGTGACGTATCTTCTTTCATTCTTGATTTTGGTAATATAACTCTTTCTTTCCCTCTCTCTCAAACTGGTTGATCTTCATCCATTTCAGGAGGTGGCATATGATCTAGAACCAATGGTACTGAAGAAGGAAGTCGAAGCTGCAATGAAAGAATTGGTGAAGAATAAGGCTCCGGGAATTGACAGAATACCCATTGAGATATTTCAACAAATGAATGCCCCATTGGAGGCACTCACTTGGTTATGCCAAGAGATTTGGAAGACAGCTACCTGGCTAACTGACTGGAAGAGATCCATATTTGTACCCATTCCAAAGAAAGATGATCCCACAGACTGTGGAAATTACCGAACAATATCATTAATATCGCACACAAGCAAGATCTTACTGAAGATAATTCAAAAACAATTACAGCAATGTATTGACAGAGAACTTCCAGAGGTGCAAGCTGGATTCAGAAGAGGATGTGAAACAAGGGATATCATAGCTGTTGTCAGATGGATCTT
>NW_006921973.1:948365-949868 GCF_000298275.1 Orycteropus afer afer
AGCAAGGATGTTTCCTTGAGGACTAAGGTGCACCTGACACAAGCCATGATATTTCCAATTGCCTCGTATGCATGTGAGAGCTGGACAATGAATAAAGAAGACTGAAGAAGAGTTGATGCTTTTGAGTTGCGGTGCTGGTGAAGAATGTGGAAAGTACCATGGACTGCTGAAAGGACTAACAGATAATGTCCTGGAGGAAGTGTACCTGAAATGCTCCTTGAAAGTGAGAATGGCCAGACTTCCTCTCACCTACTTTGGTCACGTTGTCAGAAGGGACCATTCCCTCAAGAAGAATATCATGCTTGGTAGGGTGAAGGGTTGACAAAAAAAGGGAAGACCTTCAACAAGATGGAATGACATGGTGGCTGTGATGATGGGCTCAAGTATAGCAGGCATCATGGAGCTGGAGCAGGAACAGGTAGTGTTTCATTCTGCTGTGCATGGGGTTACTATGAGTTGGAAACAACTCAACAGCACCTAACAACAACAACAACTCCCTCTCTCTCATCTCTTTCTTTCTCCAAAAATTGATTACCAATGTGGTCTTTTCAAAAACTAATTTTGATTTAATTCCTCTTTTTTCCCTATTTTCTTTTTTTATCTAACTCATTTTTTGTAATCCCCCAACTTAGAGTTTGATTTACTCTTCTTTTCCTAGCTCAAGAAGTGGGAGCTTAGATTAATTTATAAAAAAAATTTTTCTTCCTTTACCATGGAAGTATTTAAAGCTATAAACTTTCCAATATTTTATCTGTACTTCATATATTTTGAAATGAAAATATTTTGTGATTTTTGCTGTGACTTCCACTTGACTATTTTAAAATTTGCTATTTCAATTCCCAATTCTTGATGATGTTCTGTATTTCATCATGTTGTTGCTGTTAGGTGCTATTGAGTTGGCTCAGACTCATAGTGACTGCGTACAACAAAGCAAAACAGTGCCAGATCCTGTGCCGTTCTCATCAACCTTTCTATGCTTGACTCCACCATTGCAGCCACTGTGTCAATCCATCTCATTGAGGGCCTTCCCTTTCTTCCCTGACCATCTACTTTACCAAGCATGATATCCTTCTCCAGAGAATGGTCCCTTCTGACAATATGACCAAAACACATGAGACAGAGTCTGGCCATTCTCACTTTCAAGAAGCATTCTGACTGCACTTTTTCCAGAAAAGATTTATTTGTTCTCGCATGATATTTTCAGTATTCTTCACCAACACCACAGTACAAAGTCATGAACTTTTCTCCTTCTTACTTGTTCATTGTCCGGCTTTCATATGCATATGAAGTGATTGAAAATACCGTAGTTTGGGTCACGTGCACCTTAGTGTGCAAAGTGACATTTTTGCTTCTTAATACCTTAAAGAGGTTTTTTGCAGCAGATTTTCCCAGTGTAATATGATATCTGATTTCTTGACTGCTACTCCCATCAGTGTTGACTGTTGTTGTTGTTGTTGTTGTTAAGTGCCGTCGAGTCGTTTCCGACTCATAGCGACCCCATGC
>NW_006921973.1:953160-960446 GCF_000298275.1 Orycteropus afer afer
GAAGACCTGGTCCCTCTCGGTAGGGTAACAAGGGAACGTGTTCAGTGCAGATCAGTGAGTAAGCACAAGCCCGCCTTGTTTCAGTGTTGACTGTGGATCCAAGTAAAATGACATTCCTGAAAACTTCAATCTTTTCTTGATTTTCATGATGCTTTTATTGTTTGTTGTGAGGATTTTTGTTTTCTTTATGTTGAAATGTAATCCATACTGAAGACCGTAGTATTTGATCTTCATTAGTAAATGCTTCAAGTCCTCTTTAATTTCAGCAAGCAAGGTTGCTTCATCTGCATATTTACAATCTTGATGTTGTGCTTTTCTTCATTTACTCCAGCTTCTCAGATTATTTGCTCAGAATACAGAGTGAATAAGTATGGTGAAAGGATACAACCCTGGCACATGCCCTTCCTTATTTCAACCATTCAGTATTTCCTTGTTATGGTTGCATGATAGTCTTTTGGTCTATATACAGCTTCTTCATGAGCACAGTCAAGTGCTCTGAATTGCCATACTCTGTAATGTTATCTATAATTAGTTATAATCCACACAGTCAAATGCCTTCACACAGACAATAAAACACAGGTATAAATCTTCCTGGTGTTCTTTGCTTTCAGCTAAGATCCATCTGACATGAGCAATAATAACCCTCATTCCACATTCTCTTTTGAATCCAGCTTTTATTTCTGGAAGTTCTCTGTCTTTATACTGCTACAACCATTTGTGAATTATCTTCTACAAGATTTTACTTGGCTATAATATTAATGATATTGTTCAATAATTTCCACATTCTATTGGATCACCTGTCTTTCATATGGGCCCAAATATCAATCAGTCACTTCCAATCAGTTGCCAGGTAGCTGTATTCTATATTTCTTGATGTAAACAGAATAAGAACCTCCAGCACTGCATCCATTTGTTGAAATATCTCAATGGATATTCTGTCAATTTCTAGAACTTAGTTTTGCACCAATTCTTTCAATGCAGCTTGGATTTCTTCCTATAGTAGCATTGGCTCTTGATCATATGCTACTTCCTAAAATAGTTGGACATTCACCCATTATTTTTGATAAAGTGACTCTGAGTGTTCCTTCCATTTCTTTTGATGTTTCCTTCATTGTTCAATATTTTGCCCATAGAGTCTTTCAATGTTACAACTTGAGGGTTGAATTTTTCTTCAGTTCTTTCAGCTTGAGAAATGCCAAGGATATTTTTTTTCCCTTTTAGTTTTCTAACTCCAGGTCTTTGCACATTTCATTATAATACATTGCTTTATCTTCTCAATTTGCTCCTTGAAATCTACTGTTCAGTTCTTTTATTTCAATAATTCTTCTATCTGCTGTACCTACTCTGCAGTCAAGAGAATTTTTCAGAGCCTCTTCTGACATGGATTTTGGTCTTTTCTTCCTTTTCTGTCTTTTTAATGACCTTTTGATTTCCTCATGTATGATGTTCTTGATGTCATCACACAACTCCTCAGATTTTTGGTAATTGTTGTTCAATGAATCAAATTTATTCTTCAAATGGTCTCTAAATTCAGGTAGATATAATCAAGGTCATATTTTGGCTCTCATGGAATTGTTTTAGTTTTCTTCAGTTTCAGCTTGAACTTCCATATGAGCAATTGGTTCTTCCACAATCAGCTCCTGGCCTGATTTTGGCTGAAGGTATTGAGCTTCTCCTTTGCCTCTGTCCACAGATGTAGTAGATCTGATTTCTGTGTATTTCATCTGGTGAGGTCCATGTGTATAGCCGTCATTTATGTTGTAAAAACATAATGTTGTTATAAAAAGGTATTTGCCATGAATAAGTCATTGCGCTTGCAAAATTCTGTCATGCAATGTCTGGTCTCATTTCTATCACCAATGCCATATTTCCCAAATACCAATGATTCTTCTTTGTTTCCAATTTTTGTGTTCCAAACACAATTGATAATAAGTGCATCTTAATTGAATGTTGAATTGCATGTCCTATTTCAGAGTTCAGAACTTGGTAAAACTTTTCAATTTTTTTCATCTTTGGCTTTAGTAGTTGGTGTGTAAATTTGAACAATAGTACCATTAACTGGTCTTTGTAGACATGTGGATATTATACTATCACTGATAGCATTGTAGTTCTGCATAGATCTCGTGGTGTTTTTTTTCCCATACATAAGGAGAAGCTTTGGGAATGGTCTGTAGCTTTTGGCATGCTTGACACATGAATGTAGCAGAAGTATCATTCAGTATCCTGCCATGTAGTCTGCTGACCTTGGGGTTTTTAATGGACTTGAATCAATGGCTTCCTGTGTGGTTTGATAATGTCAGGACTGTGTCTTTTTACTTGTCAACCTTGTGTTGTCAGCCTCAGCAGCCAGCAGCTGCCTGAGTGAAGAAAATCCTCCAGCTCCAGAGGGCCAGGAGCAAGAAGCAGAGCTGAAACCCAATGTTAAGGGGCTTTCACACAGGTCCTAGAGCCTGGCACTTTGAATTCAGACTTACAGCCTTCAAAACTGTACCAGAATAAACCCCTGTTTGTTAAATCCATCCTTTTTTTTTTTTTCTTTTTTAAGCGCAGCACAAAGTAAACAAAATGTAATTTCTTTAAGATCGACTCTACTCTGCAAAGGCAGCTCTTTCTCAGTCTAGTTTGAGTGCCTTTCAACCTCAGGGTACCAGACAATGTTCCAGGGCTATTCATAAAATGTCCATTAATATATCAGACAGTGTATCACTGATATTTATAAGGTTTTCAGTGGCCAGTGTTTTTCAGAAGTGGATGGTTTCATCCTTCTTCCCAGTCTGTCTTTGTATGGAAGCTCCACTGAAAACTGGACACCACGGGTCACCCTGTTGGTGTTTGAAACACATAAGCCACTGCAGAATGACAAACTGACAGACAAGTGGTGATTGTTTCTTTATGATACTGTTTTTTTTTAATAGAAATCTATTATGGTGGGAGAAAATTTCTATGATTTCAATCATTTTAAACATAATGAGATTTCTTTTATCGTCTAGCATTTTGCTTTCCCAGTGTGTATGTGCCAAATATTCTTGATAAGAATGTGTATTCTGCTACTGTTGGCTAAATTTATACATATAATCATTTAGTTGAAAGTATTATTCATGTAGCCTATATATTTATTTGTTATAAATTTTGTTGTTCTCTCAATTCCTGAGAAATCAGTTTTGAAATCATCAATTATATTTTAAGTTATTTTTTTTCTTCTGTATTATTATTATTATTTTGCTTAATCTGTATCTGGGAAATCTGTTTATAAAAGCAAATATGCTTATACTGGTTATGTCCCTCTTTATCTCTAATATCATTTTTTTTCTTAGAGTTCATTCTGTTGGTAATAATAGAGCTAACTCCAGATTTTTTATAATTATTATTTCCTTTTATAGCTTTTTCCTCACAATTTTAATTAAAACTTAGTTACAGCTTTGAATGTAATGAAGTTTTTGTACTGACAGTATGTAGGTAAATCTACATTTATTTTCATCCAGTGTGAAAATATATACTTTTTGATTACTGTATAGTCATTAACAATTAATGTGATTTTTGATATGATTGGATTTTTCCTGTCATTTTGCTTTATTGTTTTTATAATTCCTACCTAACTTTTATTCTTCTGCCTCTTTTACATGGCCTTCTTGCTCTCTTAAGCCAATAATTTTACTGTGACTTTAATTCCTCTAGATTTTTAACTATGTTTTGTGTCTGTTTGCTTGTTTTTTTATTTTTTATTGTTGTTTACGAATACAATAATTATTTCTGGTAAAAGGTAGCAACTAAGCATCAGCATAATTTCACTCCTCTTTTCTTTTGTGAATTATATTCATACACATATACACATTTTATAAAACCAGGAATGCTGTTGTTGTTAGGACCATCAAGTTGACTTCGACAAATAGTGACCCTGGAGTTTTGTTGTTGTTGTTGTTGTTATGTGCCGTCGAGTCGGCCCCGACTCATAACGACCCCTCCTTGGGTTTCCGAGGCAGTATCACTACGGAAGTAGGATTGCCCAACCTTCCTTCCGAGGAGTGGCTGGTGGGTTTGAACCACCAGCCGTCTGGTTAGCAGGCAAGTGTCTTACCCACTATGCTAGCAGAGGAGTTTTATAATTATTGAATTAATCATTATTAGGTTTATTTTAAAGAAATCAATAGACAAAAAATAAACATGTATGTATATACATATGTGTGTGTGTGTCTATATATATATATAAACACACATATATGTGTGTTTATATATATATAGACACACACATTCATATTTATGTATATGTATGACGGCACATAACAACAACAACAACAACATATATATATATATACATAAATATATACATATAGTCCTTATATTTACCACATATTTTTCATTCCTTCCTCTGGATCTGAAAATAATTTGGCATCATTTCATCCTTAGAACTTCCTTTAGTATTGTAAGGTGGGTCTGCTGACAACACTTTATATCTTTCTTTCATCATCTTTCTTGAGAGTCACTTTTGTAGACAGAGAATTTTTGGTTGACATATTTTTTAAGAAGAGATGAACAGATGATTTCAACGAGCACCTTGAGAAGACAAAGTCTATTACTATGAAATATGCAGAGACCTGAAGTAAAAAAAAAACTCAAGGGAAGAACATGCTTGGAATTTCTGAAGGTGAAAGAATTGAAGAAAAAAAATCAAGAAGATGGTGGAATAGGCAGAAGGACTACACAGACCCTCTTCAACAAAGAAAAGGGGAACCAATTAACACAGACACAGAAGATAATCTTGGACCCCTGAGCCTTGAAGGGAAGGATATAGAAGTGAACTAAACCCCAACAAGTAGAAGAATCTGCATGAAAATACCAACAAAGGAGATGTATGGAGCTGTGGTCTGGCAGCGATCCTTAGAGATCCTGAGAGCATGGCACAGATAGCTTGGAGAATGTCAAGTGGTGGTAGGACCTAAGAATTAAACTAAAAATGAGCCCTGCTAGCCAAGGACTCCATGGAGGACTGCTCTGGTGGCTGGGGAATAAAAGGTGAAGCAGCAGTGAAGAGGAAGGTAGGCTAAGCTTTGGAGTTTTGCCTGTCCAGAGGGTGTGGCCATTTGAATGTTTGCAGTGGCTTGACTATTTTGGATATTTAAAGTGATAGTGTTCCCCCAGATTCCAGGGACTTAATAACTTAAGACTGCTCTGGTGGCTTGGGAATAAAAGGCAAAGCAGCAGCGAAGAAGAAGGCAGGCTGAGCTGTGAACTTCTGCCTGTCTGGAGAGTGCTGCCATTTTGAATGTTTACAAGCAGCTTGACCATTTTGGATAATTAAAGACACAGTGCTCTCCCAGAATCCAGGGGCTTAAGAAAAGGTTCTGTTTGCCAGTAACCCCAAGGACACTCCAGACCTGGACGACTGAAAATGTGGGACATTCCCCTCACCCACTTGGAGAACAGAGGTGTGGCCATCACCCACTCCCATCCACTTTCTGGGCCTGTAGGAACTCCATCCCAGTCTGTGTGCTCGGTCAGAGCCTGGTTGTCCTGCCCTGCACTTCCCTGATTTTTTTCTTTTTCTTTTTTGTGTTTTTTTTTTTAGTTTGCTTGTTTTTGTATGTTTTAAAACTACTATTATAATTAATACTTTTGTCCTTTTTACTATTATTTTTTATTCCTTCCCTCACAGGTCTTAGTTTTCAGCTTTTTTTCTTTTCCCTGGTCCGGGTTGAAATTTTTTTTTTTTTTTCCCTTGTGGTTAACCCCATTCCTTGTTTTTCTTTTTGCATTTTTCCCATTTTTTCTTCATTATTCTCCTTGCCTACCTTTTTTCTCTTAGTGCCTTATCCCCAGATATTGCAAGATTTCTTGTTTTTAATTCTTCTTTTTCCATTTTTTTTTTTTTTTTGGTTACTGTTACTGGTCCTGTGCGATTACATGGTGTTTTCTTTTGTCCATGTGCTTTTAGTTTTCTGATGGTTATTCAATTATAATTTTTGTCTAACTGAGCAGGAGACAGCAACAATCCCCACAAGACACAATTACACCCACACCTGCTGCAACTTCACTTGCTGAGTGAGAGCTACCACTTCCTTCTCCACCAATGGGCCAATGATAAACAACCACCAAGAACAGCCTGAATCACCCTTGGCTGCTCTTAACAAACAGTTAACAGAGATTTAAATACAACAATGCCACAATGTCTCGGAAACAACAGATCATCACAGTCCATACAAAGAAGCAAGCTAAAGTGGCAGTAACAAGGAAGCAGGATACAGATCCAGAACACATGCCTGAGGAAAAAGCAGCATTGGAACTCTCTGATAAGGAATTCAAAAGAATCATCTTTAGGTATCTTCAAAGGACTGAGAGACAGATCAAAGAAAACACAGAAACAAACCTAGAAGAATTTTGGAAGAAAATACAAGAACAAAATGACAAAATAAAGGAAAAATTAGAAATGATTCAAAATCTACAGACAGAAACCCAGAAGATTAATACTAAATTGTCCGAAAGAGATAACACATTGGAAGGAAAAAGAGTACAATTGATGCAATGGAAGACAGAATTAATGAGATTGAAGACAAATACCTGAATAATTCTTTGGAAAGGGATCAATCAGAAAAAAAAAAAAAAAAAAAAAAAAAAAAAATGAAGAAAGTCTAAGGTTCATGTGTGATACCATCAAAAGGAATAACCTACTTGTCATTGGAATTCCAGAACAGGAAAAGAGAAAAATAAAAGTACTGAGAAAATTGTCCAAGATTTTCTGGAGGAGAACTTCCCTGATATGATGAAAGATGAGAATTATGTCCATTCAGGAAGTCCAATGAACCCCAAAGAGGATAGACCCCAAAAGAAAATAAGCAAGACCTTTCATCATCAAACTCATCAAAACCAAAGACAAGAATACAATCCTGAAAGCAGCATGGGAAAAACAAAAAGTTAATTACAAAGTACAACCAGTAAGAATAAGCTCTGATATCTCAGCAGAAACCATGCAAGCGAGAAGGCAATGGCATGGTGTATATAAAACCCTGAAAGAGAAAAATTTTCAGCCAAGAATTATATACCCAGCAAAATTGCCCCTCGAATATGATGGTGAAATTTGAAGATTTCCAGATAAGCCCCAAAATGCATAAATCAGACATTAAAAGAGTTGAAAAGCCTTTTAATGGATGACTCCAGGCATAGTGGGAGACTTTAATATACCACTTTCATTAAAAGATAGAACTGGAAAGAAACTCAAAAAAGATGCAGAAGAGCTAAAGAATACAATCCACCAGCTTGGCCTTATAGACATCTACAGAGCACTTCACCCAACA
>NW_006921973.1:961692-963225 GCF_000298275.1 Orycteropus afer afer
GATCTGCAGCCTATATGACTATGAGACCAGAAGATCTAGATGGTCCCTGGCTACCACTGTCAACCACTCAGAAGGGGATTTATGTAGTAGATCATGGATAAAGAGGGAGAACAATGTGGAACAAAACTCAAAACTATTTGCAGGGAAAAAAAAGGGGGGGGGGACTAGGTTTGCTGGTCTGATAGAAGCTGATAGGAACCACTGAGACTATGACTCCTAGCTGCCTTTCAGGTCTGGAATTGAACCCATACTTGTGGCTTCCAGCCAAACAAAAGAAAGACATATGAGTTGAACATTTACCTGAAGTAGATATATTCCTTGGAGAGAACACTCATGGGCGAAAGAAGGGCTGCTCATGCACAGAGAGACAGCTCAGGGGGCAGGCGTGCATGGAGGGATGGACACAGGGAAGAGGTAACTATTAGGAGGAAATGGGAGGGGAGCTGTTGCATGGTGGTAAATTGTGGTCAATGTCATGAGACAAAGTATAGGTGAACTGCTGTATGGAAAGTGAATTTGCTCTGTAAATTTTAACTCAAATCACAATTTTAAAAAAAATTAAGTCTCAAGTTGCAATATTGAAAGATTCTCTGGCCAAAATATTAAATGATGCAGGAAATATCAAAAGAAGATGGAAGAAATACAGAGTCACTGTACTAAAAAGAATTGGTTGATCTTCATCTATTTCTGAAGGTGGCATATGATCAAGAACCAATGGTATTGAAGGAAGAAGTCAAAGCAGAACAGAAGAAAGTAGTGAAAAACAAGTCTCCAGGAATTGACAGAATACCCATTGAGATGTTTCAACAATCATCCAGAGGATGATGCACTGGAGACAGTCATTTGGCTATGCCAGGAGATTTGGAAAACAGCTACCTTGTCAACTGACTGGAAAGGATCCATATTTGTACACATTCCAAGGAGAGGTGATCCCACAGAACATGGAAATTATCAAACAATATTATTAATATCTTACTGAAGATTTTTCAAAAAGTGTTGCGGCAGTATATTGACAGAGAACTTCCAGAAATGCAAGCTGGATTCAGAAGAGAGCGTGGAACAAGGGATATGCTTGCTGATGTCAGATGGATCTTGGCTTCAAACAAAGAATACCACAAAGATGTTTACTTGTGTTTTATTGACTATGCAAAAACATTTGATTGTGTGGATCATAAAAAATAATGGATAACATTGAGAAGAATGAGAATTCCAGAACATTTTATTGTACTCATGAAGAACCTGTACATAGAGCAGGCAGCTGCCATTTGAACAGAATAAGGGGACACTGCATGGTTTAAAATAAAAAAGAAAGTGTGCCAGGATTGTATCCTTTCACCACACTTATTCAATCTCTATGCTGATTAAATAAAACAAGAAGCTGGACTATATAAAGAAGAACATGGCATCATGAAGACTTATTAACAACACTGCAACACAACTTTCCTTGCTGAAAGTGAGGATGACTTGAAGCACTTACTGATGAAGATTGAAGACTACTGTCTGAAGTGTGGATTACACCTCAATATAAAGAAA
>NW_006921973.1:972941-998731 GCF_000298275.1 Orycteropus afer afer
GACATGAGACAAAGTATATGTGAACTGCTGTATGAAAAGTGAATTTACTCTGTAAATCTTCACCCAAATCCTAATTAAAAAAAAAAAGATATCAGACAATGTATAGCACTGGGCAAATTGGCTGCAAAAGACCTCTTTAAAGTGATGAAGAGGAAAGATGTCTCCTTGAGGACTCAGGTACGCCCGACACAAGCCATGGTATTTCAATTGCCTCATATGCATGTGAGAGCTGGACAACGAATAAATGAATAAGGAAGATCGGAGAAGAGTCAATACTTTTGAGTTGTGGTGATGGCAAAGAATGCTGAAAGCACCGTGGACTGCTAAAAGAACTAACAAATCATCCCTGGAAGAATGCAGCCGAATGCTCCTTGGAAGTGGGACTGGCCAGACTTTGTCTCACTTACTTTGGTCATTTTGTCAGAAGTGACTGTTTCTTGGAGAAGGATATCACACTTGGTAAAGTGGAGGGTAAAGGAAAAAGGGGAAGACCCTCTACAAGATGGATTGGCACAGTGGCTACAACAATGGGCTCAGGTATGGCAAAGATCACGGAGCTGGCACAGGACGCGGCAGTGTTTCGTTCTGCTGTACATAGGATCACTATGAGTTGGAGACTACATGACAACACCTAAGAATGACAATAACAACATTTTTTTTTTCTTTCAGCTTTATCAATGTCATTCCATTAACTTTCGTTCCTTTTTTCCTGCCAATAAGCCAACTGTTCTTAAATTGTTTTTCCCTATACCCGATGAATCATTTTTCTTTACATTCTTGGCTTTTAGTAGGTTGACCATTATGCATGTCATTGTGATTTTTTCCTTTCACTTGTTGAGCTTTATGCATCAGAAGAGCAATATTTTATATCACATTTTGGAAGGTATTTTTATTGTTTGTTTCTAATAAAACTTTATTTTTTTTTTAATTTTTATTGTGATTTGGATGAAACTTTACAGAGCAAATTCATTTTCCATACACGTTTTGTCTCATAACATTGACTGTAGTTTCCCACAATGTAACAACTCTCTTCCCACTTCCTCCCATAGTTACGTCTTCCCTGTGTCCTTACCTCCCATGCACTCTTGCCCCCTGAGCTGTCTCCCTATTCATACACTGCCCTTCTGTTCTCCCATGATTGATCTCTCCAAGGAGGGTGTCTACCTAATGTAAATGTTCAGCTCATATTCCTGTTATTCCTGTTGGCTAGAAGCCACAGGAGTGAGTTCAATTCCCAACCTGAAGGGCAGCTAGGGGCCATAGTTTCAGGAGTTTCACCAGGTTCTATTAGACCAGCAATCTTGGTCTTTTTTTTTTTTTTTTTTTCTCGTGATTTGGAGTTTTGTCCCACATTGTTCTTCCACTCTGTCCAGGAACTCCTACACAGATCCTCCTATGAGTGGTTGATAGCAGTAGCTGGACACCGTCTAGTTCTTTTGGTCTCATGGTCATATAAGCTGAGTATTGCATGGCCTACCCATCCCTTGCACTAATTGTTTCCATTAGTCTTTGGTTTTCTTCATTCTTCCTTACTCTGGACAAGGAAAGACCCATCATTGCAGCTAGATGGGTGTTTGCAAACTTTTAAGATCTCAGTCACTACTCACCAAAGTAGGATGTGGAACAATATTTTTGTGTAGTATATTATGTCAGTGAGTTTGATAGGTCCAACTGCATGTCCCTTCTGTGTAGATGGCTGTGGCCAAGAAGTCACCATAACCTTGTCCTTTGTCAGCTCTACTATATACCTGGCCGTTCTTATAGTATATAAAAATATGCTTGGAGAAACATCTGCCAACCCAATACATGGTCATGGGCACACTAGCCCCTGCATAGACAAGCCTGATTGTTCAGCCTGTCCACCCATCTATCCACCAGTATGTGGATATTTGCCATCACTGACAGTGCAGTACAGTATGTGCAAAAAGGTTCACCTTTGTTGTTCGCACCTCCCATGAACTTCTCCAAGTCATCCTCTTCCTCAACGCCACCTTGTTGATCACTCATGATTGGTACATTGACCTTCAAACAAATCAATACATGTCTCTACCTATCTTTCAGAGTTCCCTCCCCTACCCTACCATCCCAGGTAACCAAAAAAACTTTCACTCCATATATAAACTTTTCCTTGAGTTTTACAATAATGAATTAATTCAATGTTTGTCTTTCTGTGATTGATTTCACTCAGCATAATGTCTTCCAAGTTCATTCACATTATGTGGTGTTTTACAGATTCTATGTTATTCTTTAGAGTTGCACATTATTCCATTGTGTGTATGTACCATAGTTTGGTTATCCACTCTTCTATTGATAGGCACCTAGGTTGTTTCCATGTTTTTGCTATTGCAACTTGTGCTGCAAAGAACACGGGTGTGCATATATCTGTTCTTGTCATGGCTCTCACTTCTTTAGGCTATATACCTAGTAATTGGATTGCTGGGTCAAACAGTATTTCTAATTCCAACTTTTCAAGGAATTGCCATACTCCTTTCCACATTGGTTGTATCATTTTACAGTCCCATCTGCAGTATATGAGAGTCCCAATCTCTCCATATCCTGGTCTGGTTATTTTCTGTCTGGTTGAACTTTGCTATTAGTGCAGGGACAAGATGGTATCACATTGTTCTTTTGATTTGCATCTCTCTGATGGCTAATGGCATTGAGAGCATATCACTCTGGTAGCTCAATGTCTAAGGTATCTGACTGCTAACCAGAAGGTTGGTGGTTCACACCCACAGCCATTCTGTGGAAGCAAGACTGGGCAATCTACTTCCATAAAGATTTACTGCCTTGGAAAACCAGTGGGAGTCACTATGAGTCAGAATTTACTCAATGGCAGTGGGTTTAATGACTAATGGTCATGAGTGTTTCTTTATGTGTTTGTTGGCTGCTTGAATATCCTCTTTGGTGAACTGTCTATTCATGTATTCTGCCCATTTTTTAATTGGATTGTTTGTCTTTTTGGTGTTGAGGTGTTAGAGTTTTCTATACATTTTAGACATAAGTTCCTTGACAGATATGTCATTGCCAAATATTTTTTTTCTCAGTCTGTAGGTTCTCTTTTTACTCTATTGGAGATATCTTTTGAAGCACATAAAATCTAATTTTTAGAAGGTTCTATTCATCTACTTTCTCTTCTGCTGTTCATGCATTTTGGGTTATACTAGATAGGCCATTTATGCCATTTATATGGGCCCCTAAATTTGCCCCAATTTTTTCCTTGAGGAATTTTATAGTTTTAGGTTTCACATTTATATATTTGATCCATCTTGAGGTAGTTTTTGTGTATAGTGTGAGGTACAGATCTTGTTTCATTTTTCTGCAAATGGATATCCATTTTGGCAGCACCATTTGTTAAACAATCACTTCATCATTTAATGGATTTCAGCCCTTTGTCAAATATCAGCTGACCGTAGCTCAATGGATATATTTATGAGTTCTCGATTCTATTCCACTGGTCTATGTATCAGTTGTTGTACCAATACCAGGCAGTTTTGACTACTGTGGCTGTGTAGTAGGTTTTGAGATTCAGGAGTGTGAGATTCCCTACTTTGTTCTTCTTCCTCAATAGTGCTTTGCTTATCCAAGGTATCTTTTCTTTGCATATGAAATTATTGTCGTTATGTGCCGTTGAGTTGGACCCAACTTATAGAGACCCCTCCTTAGGTTTCTGAGGCAGTATCACTACAGAAGTAGATTGCCCAACCTTCCTTACGAGGAGTGGCTGGTGGGTTTGAACCACCAGCCTTCTGGTTAGCAGCCAAGCAGCTTAGACACTGCACTACCAGAGATTGCAGTGATTGCTTTTTTTCTATATCCTTAAAGAATGTTGATGGATCTGGTTTGAAATTACATTGAATGTATAGATTGCTTTGGGTAGAATTGACATTTTCACAGTGTTCAATCTTCCTATCCACTAGCATGGTATGTTCTTCCATTTATGTAGCTCTCTTATGGTTTCTTGAAGAAGTGTTTTATAGTTTTCTCTGTACATGTCTTTTGTGTCTCTGGTAAGATTTATTCCCAAAGTATTTTATTTCTTTGGTAGCTATTGTAAATGGTATTGATTTCTCTATTTCTTTTGTAGCAATCTCTTTGTTGGTGTAAAAGAATCCAACTGATTTTTGGATGTTGATCTTTTATCCTGCCACTATGCTAAATCTCTCAATTAGTTACAGTACATTTTTGACTGAGTCTCTTGGGTTTTCTAAGTATACAATCATATCATAAGCAAATAGGGATAGTTTGACTTCATCCTTACTAATATGAATGCTTTTGATTTCCCTTTCTTGCTTTATTGTCCAGGCTAGGACTTCCAATAAAATGTTGAATAGAAGTGGTGATAGAGGGCATCCTTGTCTTGGTCCTGTTTGTAAGGGAAGTGGTTTCAGTCTCTCTCCATTGAGAATAATTTGGCTGTTGGTTTTGCACATATGCCCTTTATTATGCTGAGGAATGTCCCTTCTATTCCAATTGTGCTGAGAATTTTTATCAGGAATGGGTGTTAGATTGTATCAAATATGTTTTCTGCATTGATTGATATGATCATGTGGTTCTTTTCCTTTTTTTTATTTATGCGATGGATGATGTTGATTGGTTTTCTAATGTTGAACCATCCTTGCATGCCTTGTGTGAACTCTACTTTATCTTAAAGTATTATTATTTTTTTAATACTTTGTTGGAGTCTATTGGTTAAAATTGTGTTGAAGATTTTTGTATCTATATTCATGAGGTTATTGGTCTGTAGTTTTCCTTTTTAGTGATGGGTTTGTCTGGATTTTGTATTGAGGTTATGCTTGCTTCAAAAATGAATTTGGGAGGAGTCCATCCTTTTCTGTGTTGTGAAAAACTTTGAGTAGGATTGATGTCAGTTCTCTGAATATTTGGTAGAATTCTCTGGTGAAACCATCTGGACCAGGGGTTTTTGGTGTTGGTAATTTTTTTTGACTTGTTGAATTTCTTCTTTTGTTATGGGTCTGTTCAACTTTTCCACCTCAGTCTATGTTAGTTTAGGTAAGTAGTGAGTGTCTAGGAATCTGTCCATTTCTTCCAGATTTTCAAATATGTTGGAGTACTGTTCTTCATAGTATCCTGATATTACCCTTTTTATTTCAGTTGGTTCTGTTGTGATGTCACCCATTTTGTTTCTTATTGTTGTTATTTGTATTCTCTCCCTCTTTTCCTTTGTTAAATTTGCTGGTAGTTTGTCAATTTTATTAATCTTTCCAAAAAACCAACTTCTAATCTTGTTGACTTTTTTCTATTGTCTTTCTATTTTCTGTTTCATTCATTTCTGTTTGAATCTTGATTACTTCCTTTCTTCTGGTGACTGTAGGCTTTTCTTGCTGTTCTTTTTCTAATTGTTGGAGAGGTGGGGTTAGGCTGTTGATTTTGGCTCTTTCTTCTGCTTTGTGGATTTATTTTTATAATTTGGCCTCTGATCATTGCTTTTGCTGTGTCCCAAAGATTTTGGTATATTTGTTTTCAATCTCATTTGATTCAAGGAATTTTTTCATTTCATTTTTTATTTCTTCTATTACCCACTCATTTTAAGAAGGGTATTATTCTGTTTCCATGTATTTGCCCTCTTTCCATGGGTCTTCCTAATGTTGATTTCTAATTTTACAGCATTGTGATCTGAGAGAATGCTTTGCAGTAAAATTTCAGAAGGTTTAAGCATCATTATGTCTTCAAGTAATTTTTAAGCCATTCTTTCTCCTTTTCTTCAGGGACTCTCATTATACTTTGGTTGAAATGGTTGATGACGATCCACAAATCTGTGATTTAGTTGTTTATTTTTAACTCCTTTCTTCTGTTCTTTGCATTGTATGATTTCTATTAATCTATTTTCAGTTTCACTTATCCTTTATTATGCTTTTAAAATATAATGTTTCCAATACAATTAGTGCATCTTTCATGTAAGTTACTGTATTTTTTAATCTGTAGGAATATATTTGATACTTTTTGACTCTTTGTATTTCTTTGTTGATTTTCCTATGAGTTAAATCATTCTTAGCATATTTTCTTTATTTTTTGGAAAATATTCATAATACCTACTAGTAAGTCTGTCTTTCTTGATAAATAAAACATGTGGAACTACTCAGTCATTTTCTATTATCTGGTTTGTATTTTTCTAAATTTGGCTAACACTTTCCACTTTCTTTATTTATCTAGTAATATTTTGTTGAAAATTGAGTACTTTTATAATATTTTGTAGTTATTCTGGAATATATTTAGGTATTTTCTCATTTTTTTCTTCCTTTTCACGAAGTAACTTGCCTGTACTTAAATTGCAAAATCCGTTTCTCCCTTGGTGAGCAACCACTTATTTAATTACTCAGTTATTGTGTGTATTTGTTTCACTTATTAGCTTATCTGATTTATTAGCCTCTCTCCCTAGAGGTGTTCCCAATGTCTGCGAAATTTATATCAGCCAATGATTTCAACAGAGACTATGCTTGTTCTGGTTACCTAGTGCTGCTCTGACAAGAAATATACTACAAATGGGATGGACTTAACAAACTGGAGTTTATTCTTGTAATTGGGAGGTTTTAAGTCCAAGTTCAAAGTGCCAAGCTCTAGGGGCTGGGTGAAAGCCCCTTAGCCTTGGGGTCCGGCTTTGCCTCCTGCTCCCAGCCCACTGGAGCTAGTGGCATTTCTTCACTCAGACAGCTGCTGGCTGCAGAGGCTGAGAAGCCCCAAGTTTCACAAGTAAAAGGCACAGTTCCGATGTTACCAAACCACACAGCAAGCCATTAACTTAAAAGTCCATTGTAAGTTCCAAGGTTGGCAGAGCATAGCAGGCTGCTGAGCAATGACACAGCTACATGCAGGGTCCAAGCGTACCATAGGCTAGAGACAATTCTCAAAGTTTCTCCTTATATATAGGAAGAAGACCACATACACAAAGGCAGCTATTCAGCTGCTCCCCGTAGCTTCCACCATGGAGTTGATTACCAGTCTCTTTATGGGGAATACTACTACATCCAGCTGCCCAGCCACTCAACCAGGTCTAGCTAAGTTGACATACAAACAACCATCACAATGCTCATCCACATAAGGCCACCGATGTCAAAGTGTTCTTGGTGTTTGTTCTCTTTTCACTAGATACTCTAGAGTATCACCAGATCATGTATTGATTCTGACTCAGCTGGGAATGCATGAACAAAGACTTTCTATTATTTTCACATATCTATTATCTCTACTGTAAGTTCCTAACTAGCCCATTGCTTGCCGCAAACTAGAATAACACACCCTCTCACAAAGCTTCAGGTTTTCCCTACATGCTACCAAACAATTTTGCTGTTTTCATCTGGAAAATAAATTGGCTTCCTTCTTCTAGCCCATGAAAATTCTACCACTCTGTGGAAAGAAATCTGTTAATTTTCATAAACATCTTTATTCTAATAAGGAAAGAATTACCAAAGTTTTGGGGCAGTAGTCAGGGACAGAAGTCCCAGACTTGAAAGCTAAAGATTTTCATTATTGTTCACCAAAACTTTTGTAGAATATGTATATCTAATTTGCTGTCTATTTTTGTAAATGTTCCCAAATTGGTTGTTGTAATTTTATTTTTTTTCTTTAAATCAAAAGACAGTTGCCAAACTCCTATATCACCATCACTGAAAATCATCCTAGGTATCTACTTTTGGGCTTTTTAAATTACTTTAAGTTCACAAATACAGTGTAAAAATACCTCAAAAGTGAAAGTTAAATACATCAGTTTTTCAGGTTCTTAAAACTTTTGTTAATTATCTATGTGAAGGACATGAAACTACTGAATTTGTTGGTCAATCTTCTGTAGAGTCTCTCCTTAAGACTTCGAAAATCAAACAAGTAGTTCTTTATAAGAATATCTAAATGGAATTTAGATATATATGGTATTATATGTGTATCAAAAATGCATATAATTTACATAACTAATAAAAATTGAGGTGGTTCTACATATGTTGTATATTTTAGAGCTACAAATAATTTTTAAATAACTTCATGCATATAAAAATATGTATTCTTATAAGCAAAAAACTCTCTGAGTACAATTTTAGATATACATAGAGTCTGTGTAACAAGCATAGCTGTCTATGATGTTTTTTAAAAAATCTGGAATTTCAATAGGAAAAAAATAAAGATTAGTGCTTAAATTTGCTCACAATGTATAAACAGTGTTGTATAAACAGAATCTCCTAGAAGTGGAGAGGGTATTCAGAGAGAAAACCTGAAAAAATAAGAGATACAAAAGTCCCATTAAGTAGCTAAAAATATCAGTACATCAGAAAGATTTTTTTAAAAAATCCATATTTGCAAATCTTGTGAGAAAGCAGAGGACTGTATGTAATTGGAAGAATAAGCTGAGCAGGGGTGCAAGCAAGCTTTACTCAAGTAAAGAAAGAATAGCTCGATTAAATATTCTTAATTAAATGAACAGCAAAGCTGTGATTCCTGATGGGTTAGAATTCAATCAAGCTGTGATAACCAGCAGGGCACAGAGAAGCAAGGACATACATTCAAGGCAAAGGAATGCATACCCAGGGAGAATAGTGTTATATTGTGTTATCAACATAGCCCTGAGAGAAATCAAAGCATGAAGATTTCCCTGTCTTCTGTTTTGGAAGATATATATATATATATATATATATATATATATATATATATGAGTGTGTGTGTGTGTGTGTGTGTGTAATTATATTCTATATTGCTATATACTTATGAAGAATTGTACATAAAAAGGAATTGACTATAAAGATTTTTTTATGGTGAAAATATAAATAAAACATACACCAACTCAACAATTTCTATATGGACAATTCAATGGCATTTATTACATTCTTCAAGATGTACAACTATTCTGGTTATCCTTTTTCAAATTATTTTTTCACTATTAACATAAATCCAATGTCTCCTAAGCAAATAATCCCTTTTTTCTCCTCCAATCCACCACTGATAATCCTTGGTATCTATATATTTTCTTGCTTCATGTAAGTTAAATCATACAGCATTTGTCCTTTTTCTATTGACCTATTTTACTCAGGATGATGTTCAACAAATAGATGGAACACGGAAACACTCACTCACCATTTATGTGAAGAAATTTGGAAAATAACTACCTGGGCCAACCAACTAGAAGAGATCCTTATCTGTGCCCATTCTAAAGAAAGTGATCCAACATAGTGCTAAAATTATTGAGCAGTATCATTAATATTATGTGCAAGTAAAATTTTCCTGGAAATATTTCAAAAACTGTTGCAGCAATACATTGACAAGGAGGTACCAGAAATTAAAGCTCAATTCAGCAAAGGAGATGGTAGGAAGTATACCACTGCTGATGTCATAGTGGTCTTGGCAAAATACAGAGAATACCAGAAAGATATTTACCTGTGTTTTATTGTTTTATATGCAAAAGCATTAGACTGTGTAGGAAATAAAAATGATGTTAATTTTGGGTAGAATGGAAATTCTACAACACTTAATCATGTTCAAAAGAACCTATACATAGACCAAGGGAAAGATGTGAAATCAGAACAGGGGGATATTGCATGGTGCAAAATTAGGAGAGGTGTGTGTCAAAGTTGTATCCTTTCACCATACTTATTCAATTTGTATGCTGAGTAAACAAAGCAAGAAAATGTACTATATGAAGAATAATGCAGCATTAGGTTTGGAAGAAGACTCGTTAACTACTTGCAATATGTTGATGACATAAGTTTGCTTGCTGCAAGCTAAGAGGACTTGTACTTTCTGATGAAAATCAAAGACTACAGCCTTTGATATGGATTACACCACAATATAAAGAAAACAAAAACCTTCACAAACTAGCCCAATAAGGAGTGTCATGATAAATGGTGAAAAGATTGAAGTTGTCAAGGATTTCCTTTTACTTGGATCCACAATCAATACCCATGGAAGTAGCAGTGAAGAAATCGAAGGATGTATTGCACTGGGTAAATCTGATACAAAATATCTTTAAAGTGTTAAAAGGCAAAGATGTCACTTTGGATCAGGTGTGCCTGATCCAGTCCATGGTATATTCAATCACCTCATCTACATGCAAAAGCTGGCAATGAATGAGGAAGACTGAAAAAGAATTGATGTCTTTGAATTATGTTTTTGGCAAGGAATATTGAACACAGACTGCTAGAAAAATGAAGAACTCTGTCCTGGAATAAGTACTGCCAAAATGTTTCTTAGAAATAAGGATGCTTAGACTTCATCTCATGTATTTTGGACATATTATTCGGAAGAACCAGTCCTCAGAGAGGGATATAACAGTAAAGCAGAGGGTAAGAGAAAAAGAGAAAGACCCTCAAAGAATTAGATTGACACAGTGCCTAAAAACAAGGGCTCAAGCATAGCAATGATTGTAAGGATGGCCCAGGCAATATTTCAATCTATTGAACAAAATGGTCACCATAAGTCAAAACTGACTTGATGGTAACTAACAACAACAATCCACCACTTGTCTGTCAGTTTTTAATACTGTAGAGTCTTGCATATTGCTGTGAGGCTGGAGACTATGCCTTTAGTACTTCAAATACAAGCAGGGTCACCCATGGTAGACAGGTTTCAACAGAGCTTCCTGATTAAGAGAGGTTCAGAAGAAGGAAGAGGCCATCCACTTCTCACAGTATTGGCCAGTGGAAACATTATGAATAGTAGTAAAACATTGTCTGATATTTTACTGGAAAATTTTGTGAATAGCCCGGAAACATCAGATATAGTGGTGGAATATGAACCCCTCAGGTCTAAAGGTACTGAAAATATGACTAGGGAAGAGTTGCCTCCTCAAAGTACAATCCACCTTAATGATGTGAATGGAGTAAACTTTTCAGGATCTCCATTTGCTGATGGAACATAACTCAAAATGGGGGAAAAAAAAAAAAAAACAGCTGCAAATACCCATTGATAATCAGAACATGGAATGTACTAATTACAATCTAAGAAAATTAGATGTTGTTAAAATGAAATGGAATGCATAAAGATCAATATCCCAGGCATTAGTGAGCTCAAATGGACTGGTTTTGACCATTTTCAATCAGACAATCATATATTCTACTATTCTGGGAATGACAAATTGAAGAGGAATTGAATGGCATTAATCATCCGAAAAAAGTTTCATGATCTATCCTGAAGTACAGTGCTGTCAGTAATAGGATGATATCTATATGCCTACAAGGAAGACCAGTTAATACTACTATTATTCAAATTTACACACCAACCACCAAAGCCAAAGACAAGAAAATTGAAGATTTTTACCAACTTCTGCAGTTTAAAATTGACTGAACATGCAATTAAGATGTGTTGATTATTACTGGTGATTGGAATGCAAAAGTTGGACACAAAGAAGAATCACCAGTAGTTGGAAAATTAGGTCTTGGTAATAGACGTGATGCTGGAGATCGCATGAAAGAACTTTTCAAGACCAAAGAGCTATACATTGCAAATGTCTTTTTTCAACAACACATAGGGTGGCTATACTTGTGGATTTCACTAGATGGAATACACAGGAATCAGATAGGCTACATCTGTGGCAAGAAGCAATGGAGAAACTTAATATCCTCAGCCAAAACAAGGCCAGGAGCTGACTGAAACAGACCATCAACTGCTCACACGCAAGTTCAAGTTGAAGCTAAAGAGGTTTAAACCAAGTTCAGAAAAGCTAAAATATGACTTTGATTATATCCCACTTGAATTTAGAGACCATCTGAAGAATAGATTTGATTCACTGAACACCAGTGACTGCAAACCAAATGAATTGTGGTATGAGATCAAGAACATCATACATGAAGAAAGCAAAAGGTCATTAAAATATGATAGGAAAGGAAAAAAAAAGATGAAAATGGGTGTCAGAAGAGACTCTGAAACTTGCTCTTGAACAGAGAGTAGCTAAAGCAAATGGAAGAAATGACCAGATAAAACATGTGAACAGAGAATTGCAAAGAGTAACTAAAGAAGACAAAGTGTTATAATGAAATGTGCAAAGATTTGGAGTTAGAAAACCAAAAGGGAAGAATACACTCAGCAATTCTCAAACTGAAAGAACTGAAGGAAAAAAATGCACCCTAGAGATGTATGCTTGAGATTCTATGGGCAAAATATTGGATGATGCAAGAAGCATAAAAGAAGATTGAAAGAATATACAGAGTCACTACCAAAAAAAGAATTGGTCGATGTTCATCTATTTCAGAAGGTAGCATATCATCAAGAGCCAATGATACTGAAGGAAGAAGTTGAAGCTTTACTGAAGGAATTGTTGAAAAACAAGCCTCAAGAGATTGATGGAATACCCTTTGAGATGTTTCAATAAATGGATGCTGTATTAGAGGCACTTACTAGTCTATGCCAAGAAATTTGGAAGACAGCTACCTGGCCAGCTGACTGGAAGAGATCCATATTTGTACCCACTCCAAAGAAAGATAATCACATGGAATGTGGAAATTATCAAACAATATCAATTAATGTCACACACACATAAAATTTTGCTGAAGATAACTCAAAAATTGTTGCAGCAGTACATTGATAGGGAACTTGTAGAAATGCAAGCTGGATTCAGAAGAGGACATGGAACAAGGGATATCATTTCTGCTGTCAGGTGGATCTTCGATGAAAACAAAGAATACCAGAAAGATGATTACTTGTGTTTTATTGACAATGAAAAAGCTTTGATTGTGTGGATCATAACAAATTATGGATAACACTGAGAAGAATGAGAATTCCAGAACACTTAATTGTGCTCATGCGGAACCTGTACATGGAACGGGAAGTTGTCTTTCTAACAGAATAAGAGGATACTGCAGGATTTAAATCAGGAAGCAAGTGAGTCATGGTAGTATCCTTTTGCCATACTTATTCAATCAGTATGCAAAGCAAATAGTCTGAGAAACTGGACTATATGCGGAAGAACATGCATCAGGATTGGAAGAGGAATCAGTAACAATCTGTGATATGCAGATGGTACAACATTGATTGCTGAAAGTTAAGATGACCTCAAGCATTTGTTGATGAAAATTAAAGACTACAGCCTGCAGTGTGGATTACACCTCAACATAAAGAAAACAAAAATCCACACAATTGGACCAAAAAACCGCATCATGATAAATGGAGAAAAGATTGAAGTTATCAAAGATTTCATATTACTTGTTTCCAAAATCAACACCAATAGAAACAGCAGTGAAGAAATCAGACATCATTGTATATTGCATTGGGCAAATCTGCTGCAAAACACTACATTAAATTGCTGAAGAGCAAAGATGTCTCTTTGAAGACTGTTGTTGTTATGTTCCCTTTGAGTCGAACCCAACTCATAGAGACCTCTCCTTAAGTTTTCAAGGCAGTATCACTACAGAAGTAGATTACCCAACCTTCCTAATGAGGAGTGGCTGATGGGTTTGAACCTCCAACCTTCTGGTTAGGAGTCAAGTGCCTTAGGCACTACACTACCAGAGCTCCTTCTTTGAAGACTAAGGTGCACCTAATGCCTAAGTCATGGTATTTTCAATAGCCTCATATGCATGCGAAAACTAGACAATGAATAAGGAAGACCAAAGAAGAGTTGATACTTTTGAGCTGTGATGTTAGCAAAGAGTGCTGGAAGTATGTACCGTGGACTGCCAGAAGAACTGACAGATCTGTCCTGGAAAAAGTGCATCCAGAATGCTCCTTGGAAGCAAGGATGGCCAGATTTCATCTCACCTACTTTGATCATGTTGTCAGAAGGGACCTTTCCCTGTAGAATAGTATCATGCTTGGTAAAGTGAAGGATCAGCAAAAAGGGGAAGGCCATATACTAGATGGATTGACACAGTGCTACAACGATGCACTCAAGTATAGCAAGGATTGGCACAGGACTGGGCAATGTTTTGTTCTTCTGTACATAGGGTTGCTATGAGTCGGAGTTTGCTCAATGGCACCTGAAAACAAAAACAATAACATGTATATATTGTTTCTGTAACATAAGTGTATGTGTGTTTGTGTGTGTATATAATTGTGTGTATGTGTATAAAATTTGGCATGATAAAAAGGAATGGATTATAAAGACAAAATTTAAAAAGAGAAGTGTGGTTACATTCTAGGAAAAGAGAATGAAAGAATCAAGGATGTCCCTATTGCCAATTTTGAATGTATTCATGTATTGATAATACTATAACTCTTAAACTGGTTACTAAGAATTTATGGGTGACTACTTGGTGAAAGGTTGAAGTCTGAACCCAACTAGAGATTAACTGGGAAGACAGGCTTTGTGATCTGCTTCTGAAAGTCCTGAAAGTCCTATAGAGCAATTCTACTCTACATACATGGGTCACCATGGGTGGAAATTGATTTGAGAGTAACAAACAACAACAGAGTAGATGGTATGTGAGTACATTTCATGTTATGAAGTTTTCATGTTATGATGTTATAACTGTCTTCTGCATATTAATTTATATGATTATTTACAAAAATAGAAAATTGAAGAATATTACTGGATTTCATCTTGGCCATTGTGAAACTGAAATACTCTCGGTGCATACAATCGTTCTGTCCACAGCAATTGGCTATTTCAGTCTGAGAAGAACCTCTAGCTACCATGTTTCCTCTTCTCATTTAGCACCTCTACCTCCAAGACAAGTCTCAGATCTAATTCAACCTTTTGGCCAGTAGTCTGGCTGTTTTGAAGATCTCTTGAGGATGTCTTTACACTTGATTTTATTTTTTCCCTCGAGTGTGGTTTGGTTTTATGCACAATGGCTAGCAAAGTCTCTGATCTCCATGAGACATCATGATTTTTGATTCTTTACTTATTCCTGAGTCTTTTTTCCTGACTTTTTGCCGTTCTTAGACCCCACAGTTTCTAAGACCTTTCTTTTTGCAATTTCTGCATAACTCCTTAAGTTAACCATTTCAGTTCATGTGAAGGGGGGACTCTGACTTTGAATGATGCATGCTAGTGTTGTAAAAAAAGCAGTGTCCTGCAAAGCATTAGAAAGTTAGAACTCTTTGTTCACTTAATGTCTTTACTTTTATGGTTTTATTTTTTTTTCCCTGAATCATACAACTATTATTACACCAAGGAGGTCTGGTGGGGTAGTGGTTAAAGAATTTGGCTGCTAACCAAAAGATGGGCAGTTCAAACCCACCAGCCTCTCCAAGGGAGAAAGATAAGGCAATCTGTTTCCATAAAGTTTTATAGCCTCAGAAACCCTACAGTGTAGTTCTACTCTGTCCTGTAGAGTCACTATAAGTCAGAATCAACTTGATGGCAGTGGATTTGTTTCTTTGGTTATTATTACATCATACATATAATTACATTGCCAACATTAGCCTTACTTAAGTTAGTGATCTGTCTTGATCCTCTGCTTGTCCGTGGTAGTCACAACTTACTGATACAGTTTAATTGTTCAAATAATTTCCAAAGAAATGTAAATAATCTATTGCTTAGAGATCAGTGATAAATGCATTTTAATTTTTAGCAATACCATCAATGTTTTATCTTGTCCCAAGAATTTGTCTGAACAGTAAAATGTTTACCATGTTTTACTTTCACCATATCTAACTTCATAGTTAAAACAAATTTTTTTTCATTTTATTTATACTAAATTAAACTATTTTCACATTGTTCATGGTATATTAGTTGTGTTTTTTTTTTCAAAATAGGCCATAAGTCTCTTGAGGAAAGACACAATGTCCCATGCATTGTTTTTAATAATCACCTTTGGTCATCTACTACTGCAGTATCT
Source organism: Orycteropus afer afer (assembly GCF_000298275.1). NCBI lineage: Eukaryota > Metazoa > Chordata > Mammalia > Tubulidentata > Orycteropodidae > Orycteropus > Orycteropus afer. The sequence goes on from NW_006921973.1 coordinate 988,652, forward strand.
AAAAGTGGATTTCCTTTTTCAATTAAAAATATTGTTATTTGTCTTCGCTGAACTCCTATAGCAAAATTTCACTGGTATATAATAAATTCCTCATGTTTATCAAATTGCAATTTTATGGGCTTTTATTTTTTTTTCCTCAATTAAATTAATGAACTTTGGAGCCAGTCTGGTGAATTTTGGAGATCATAACTTATAGTCACCAAATGCCTATTCCCTTTTTTAATGTGATTGGTTTCCATTAACTTTATATCAAGGAGATACTATCAATTAAGTAAAATTTAAAAGAGGCCAAGTCTCTTGGTAAATCGTAGGTTCTCTGAAGTCTGAATCCAATAAATATCTACCCATTATGTCCACCTACAAATATTATCCCTGCTTATTTCTAACCCAGAAACTATCTTGCTTTTCAAGATTCCCTGAAGGATATAGCATTTAGATAGTGTTGTTTTATTGCTACTGTTTACCCATGGGTTTCCTCTACATGCAAAAGGTGAAAGGAAGTACAAACTAAGAATACATCCCTTAACTATAATTAGATACAAACATAGCTGCAATAATATTTTTGTTTCCAATATCTAATAAGCTATAAATGAAAGGTTATCCACATTTTAGTAATAAGTCTCTAGCAAATTTATATGGGGTATCTTGGAGTGGATTCAGACAGATATGCTTTATTTATCCCAGTTGTTCATGGAAGATGATAACCCATATTATCCCATTCTGAAGATTATAATCTATATGTACCAAGGATTTATTTATTGTAATACTTTTGTGTTTATTTAACTCAGAACTATGTGAAAACAAGAGTAAAATTTCCTGAAAACTACTAACCCTGAAATCTGGAACAAAAAGCAAGCAACCAGTTTTAATTTTTAGCAATAGTTTTTAGTATAATATGGATAAAATTACAATTAGCTACATAAATAGGTATAAATGATTGTGGCAGCCACTGCTTTGTGCCACCCAGATAACATCTACTCCTATTTAAATTTCAGGGCTTCTCTTCTACTTTGGTGTACTTTTTTTTCTCCCAGTGGCCAACATCTGCATAACTTCATTGCCCCTGCAGGACCTTGGGACTTCGCCATCTGACACTTGCTTGACTTCTTCCCCTTTCTCGTCCAGCTTCCCCACTTTCTTACAGTTTTCTCACAGAAGCATTGCTTTGTAACCCACACACACAGAGACATTTGCTTGTAAAAGTCCACATTTTGGGAACCTCATCTGCTGTCTGCAGTTCCCCCACGATCAGGGACGGCAAGAAGGCAGTACAGAGTTTTCATTTGAACTTTACCTTTCCTGTAAATCTAATCCCACATGTGTTCACCTACTTCTCCTTCACCTTTTTAAAAATTTTATCATAGGTGATCTTGGTGTTTGCTTACATATTTGCTCAAAGTGATTTGAATACAGAGTATGTGAGTGTTTGTTTCAAAGCAAGACTGTGTTTCCTCCAAATGCAAAGTGCTTTTTGCCTGTTTATGAGTTCCAAAATGACACATCCATTCTCCAACTCTCTAATCAAAACACATCAAGGTTTCTTTTTCTTACCTAGATACCTGTTGGCTAATTTTGGTTTGCTTTCTACTTGTCAGTGTAGTGTGATTCTAATATTTTTTTCAATGAAATAGTTTTCTTCATTTAGTCAAGGCAGAAAGGAGATTCTCCCACTGTTTTAACTCCATTTCAATTTCCCTGTAATACCTTTAAAGACCTTCTTCACAGTTCTTCTCAAGACCATTTAGTGTTGGAGCAAACCATATTCAGTGCTGAGGTAAGAATTACATTATAATTTCATACCATGATAACATTTTTGAGAACCGTCTTCTCATCACTACCACTAAAATTAATTTTATTCATGTGAAAATTCAGCTATTTCTTGAACACAATCTTTGTAGGTAGATGATTACTTTAAGTGTTTGTCTTACAAATGTATGCATAATTATATTCATTTCTATTTTATGTTTTTGTTGTTACCTGCCATCGAGTCAGACCCAAGTCATAGTGACCTCTCCTCGAGGCAGTATCACTACAGAAGTAGATTGCCCTACCTTCCTTCCAAGGATGGCCGGTGGGTTTGAACCACCAGCTTTCTGGTTAGCAGTCAAGTGCCTTAGGCACTACACTTCCAGAAGTCCTTTCTATTTTATATTCTTAAGAAAATTATGTAAAATTGTACTTCCTCAAGTTGGGTTATTGACTCTGTGATATTGTCGGAGTTCTGAATTAATTTCTGTTTTCACAGTGATATGGATTCAATTGAATCCCTAAAAAATATGTGTTGTAAATCTTAACACCTGTATCTGTCATTATAAATCCATTCAGGAATATGTTTTCTTTACTATGTTAAGTAAACAGGATTAGTGTTGGATTATTATAAATCAATCTCTTTTGAGATATAAAAGAGATTAAATAAGCAAGTGAGTAAAGTACAGATGAGAGAAAAGAAATACCAAGCCACATAAAGATTGCGAAGGAGCAGAAGTTCAGAAGAGACAAGGACCCTCCATCAGAGCTGACAGGGAGAGAGCTGGCACCTTGAATTTGGACTTCTAGCCTCCTAAACTTTGAGCAAATAAATTTCTGTTAAAGCCATCTGCTTGTGAGATTTCTGTTAGAACAGCTCCAGATAAGTAAGATGGAAATTGCCCTTCTCAAACTGATTCTTATTTAATTATTTTCCTTGTCCTCCTATTTTATCGTTTAATTTTTCATTACTATGAATTTCTCACTTAAACAAATAGCACATGAGAAAGTGCATACACTGTGTCTGTAAAGATTTACAGCATTGGAATCCCAATGGGGAAGCTATGAGTCAGAATTGATTCCATGGCAGTGAGTTTTTGTTTTGTTTTGGTTTGGTTTGGTTTTTAATATATATGACTATGTTTAATATGATCATTTATGAGCATATGTCTTCATTTTCACTGTGTTCAGTCTAGTAAGGAACAATTTGAGAATGTAAGAATGACGTCTTTGAGGCTTTAACACAAGTCTATAGGAAGGTCTCAAATTTATAATTTAAGAGAAAAAGGACTCTGGAGTTATGATACTGAAAGGGAAATAAAACAGTATAAAATTTGTATAAGACAAAGTTCAAAAATTAGGCATTTTTTAAAGATTTCTTCATTCCTTTCTGCTACAAGAGAAATATAAATTCCTATTAGTTTTCAATGATTTATTTATATGTATATGTATTTTTATTGTATCAAGTAATTAAAAAAATAAATTTGAGGCATCTTACAACATTAAAGAAAAAATAGAGCTACTAGAATAATTATAAAGTAATAAAAGTTCATGTAATAATGATGGTTACGCTAAATTAGCTGATATATCCAACTTTATAGTAATGGGATTTTTTAACATAGAAATCTAATTATAATTCACATTATTCAATTACATTTTCTTAGAAACATAAAGATCAATTTATTGGAAGAACATATCTTGCCTAAAAGATTGCTTCTCAAGACTTTTATGTGACAGATAGTGTGATCTTCATGTATGAACATGAACAAAGTTGTCCAGAGTGAAATATTACACTATGTTAGAAAAATGAATCAAGTTTCAAAATAGTTTGATACTTTTTTGTTTTTCCTATCTACCACACAATCTCTTACACGCACACACACACACACACACACAACAAACTTGAAATGTACTTCCTTATTTTTGGGTATGGCTATTAAAGGCTTCCTGATTTTAAACTATGCAGTATCTCCTTGTTCTATTCAGACAGCAGCCTCCTGGTCTATGGACAGGTTCCTCATGATCACAATTAAGTGTTCTGGAATTCCCATTCTTCTCAATGTTTGCCATAATTTTTTATGATCTACACAGTTGAATGCTTTTGCATATTTAATAAAACACAAATAAACAACTTTCTGGTATTCTTTCCTTTCAGCCAAGATCCGTCTGGCATCAGCAGTAAGATCCATCTGGCATCAGCAGTAAGATCACTTGTCCCACATCTTCTTCTGAATCCAGCTTGCATTCATGGAAGTTCCCTGTCAATATACTGCTGCAAACGTTTTTCAATTATCTTCAGCAAAATTTTACTTGTGTGTGATATTAATGATATTGTTCAATAATTTCCATGTTCTGTTGAATCATCTTGCTTTGGAATGGGTACAAATTTGGATGTCTTGCAGTCAGTTGGCCTGGTAGTTGTCTTCCAAACTTCTTGACATAGACAAGTAAGTGCCTCCAGTGAAGCATCCATTTGTTGAAACATCTTAGTGGAGGTTCTGTCAATTCCTGGAGCCTTGCTTTTCACCAATTCCTTCAGTACAGCTTTGACTTCTTCCTTCATTCCCATTGGTTCTAGATCCTATATATAAAAAACATGAAAGACTCAGCAAGAAAACTACTGGAAGTATTACAAAGGTTCAGCAAAGTGGCAGGATACAAGATAAACATTAAAAAAATCAGTTGGATTCCTCTACATCAGCAAAGACATATCTGAAAAAAAAAAAAAAAAAACAGAAAACAATATTATTTACAATAGCTACCAAAAAGATAAAAATAATTAGGAGCAAATCTTACCAGGGACACAAAAGGCCTATGCAAAGAAAATTAAAAACACTAGTACAATAAATTACAAGATACCTACATAAATGGAACAGCAGGCCATGTTCATGGATAGGAAGACTGAATATTCTGAATATGTCAGTACTACCCAAAGCAAACTATTCATTCAATGCAATCTCAATAGAGATTCCATAAGCACTTTTTAAGAACATGGAAAAAAACAATAACATAACTTTATATGGAAAGGAAAGAGACTTCAGTTCAGCAAAGCATTATTGGAGAAGGAAAACAAAGCAGAAGGTCTCATACTCCTTGACCTCGAAATCTATTATATAGCCACAATTGTCAAAACAGCATGGCACTGGTACAATGATAGACAAATAGAATCGGGGAACAGAAATGAGAATCTAGAAATGGACCCGTCCATCTATGGACAGGTGATCTTTGAAAAGGGCAAAACTCTTTAAGTGAGGGAGATAGAGCCTCTTGAACAAATGGTGCTGATAAATTGGATATCCATTTGCAGGAAAATGAAGCAAGATCCATACCTCACACAATACTCAAAAACAAATTCAAGGTGGATTGAAGACCTACATGTAAAGCCCCAAACCATAAAGTTCATCAAAGACAAAATAAGGGCAAACTTGGGGGTCCTAATTTCTGGCATAAATAGACTATCAAGCATAACTCAAAACGCACTAGCACCATAAGGGAAATTAGATGACTGGGACCTTTTAAAGGAGCTTTTGTGAATCATAAGAATTTTCCAAAACAGTAGAAAGAAAACATAGAGATTGGGAAAATATATTTGACTACAAAATACCCAAGTGATTTATCTCCAAAATTTATAGAAAATTTTAACATATCAACATCAAGAAGACAAACAATGCAATTCAAAAATATTCAAAGGACACGAACAGGTACGTCACTAAATAAGATATGCAGGCAGCCAACAAACACATGAGAGAATGCTATCATTAGCCATTAGAGAAATGAAAATCAAAACAATGAGATATCATTTCACTCCAGCAATAATAGCAAATTTCAACAAGTCACAAAATAACAAATGCTGGCAAAGGTTTGGAGAAGTGGAACTCTCATGAGCAGTGGTGGGACTGTAAAATGACAGGCACTGTTGAAAAAGGTATGCCATTTCCTTAAAATATTGGAAGGAGACATACCATTGAATCCAGGAATTTCACTTCTAGAGATACATTCTAAAGAGGTAAGGTCTAGGTAACAAATAGATAATATGTACACTCATGTTCATCACAGCACTATTCACCACAGCAAAGAGATGGAATCAACCTAAATGATCATCCACAGGTGAATGGATAACTAAATTAAGGTACATTCACACTATGGAATACTACACAACATTAATGAATAATGAAGAAACAGCGAATAATATCATAATATGGAAGAACTTAGAGGACACTGTTGTTGGTAGGTGCTATCCAGTCAGATCTGACACATACAACAGAACTAAACACTACTTGGTCCTGGACCAGGTTCAGAATCCTAGCTATACCTGAGCCCATCACTGCAGCCACTGTCTCAATCCATCATATTGACGGCCTTCCCCTTTTCCATTTACCCTCCACTTTACCAAGCATGATTTACTTCTCCAGGGAATGGTCCCTTCTGACAACAAGACCAAAATAGGTGAGACAAAATCTTGTCATTCTCTCTTCCAAGGAGCATTCCAGCTGCACTTTTTCAAGACAGATTTGTTAGTTCTTTTAGCAGTCTATGGTACTTTCAGCATTCTTCACCAACACCAAACTGCAAAAGCATTGACTCTTCTTTGGTCTTCCTTATTCATTTTCCAGCTCTCACATAAATATGAAACTATTGAAAATACCATGGCTTGGGTCAGGCACACCTTAGTCTTCAAGGAGATATCTTTGCTCTTCAACACTTGAAAGAGGTCTTTCACAGCTGATTTGCCCAGTGCTATACATCACCAGGGGAGCTCTGATAGTGTAGTGCCTAAAGCACTCAACTGCTAACCAGATGGCTGGCAGTTCAAACCCACCAGCTACTCCTCAGAAGGAAGATGGGACAATCTACTTCCGTAGTGATATTGCGTCAGAAACCCAAGGAGGGGTCGCTATGAGTTGGGTCCAACTCAAGGGCACATAACAACAACAACATACATCACCTGATATCCCGACTGCTGCTTCCATTGGTGTTGATTGTGGACCCAATATGAAGACTCTGACAACTTCAATCTTTTCTCCATTTATTGTGATGATGCTTACTGATTCAGATGTGAGGTGTTTTTTTTTTTTTTTTTTAAATATTGATGTGTAATACATAATGCAGACTGTATTCTGCACTCTTCATCAGAAAGTGCTTCAAGTCATCCTCACTTTCAGCAAGCAAAGATGTATCATCAGTGTATGGCAGGTTGTTAATGAGTCTTTTCGTCCATAGAAACTTTCAATATTAGACCTCGATGCTTGAAATTTTTCTTAGGTTCTTTCAGCTTGAGAAATGCTGAGTGTCTTCTTCCCTTTTGGTTTTCTAACTTCAAGTTTTTGTATTTTTATTTTTTTTTATAATATATTACTTTGTCTTTTTGAGCTGCTCTGAATTCTACTGTTCAGCTCCTGTATCTTTTCATGTTTTCCATTTAGTTTAGTTACTCTCTTTTCAAGAGCAAGTTTCAGAGCCTCTTCTGACATCTATTTTGGTCTTTAATTCCAGTCCTATCTTTTCTTTTTTTTAAATTTTTATTGTGATTTGGGTAAAACTTTACTGAGCAAATTCACTTTCCATACAGCAGCTCACATACACTTTGTCTCATGACAATGACTGCATTTCCCACAGTGTAACAGCTCATCTTCCACTTCCTCCCCATGTCTTCCCTATGTCCTTCTCTATCATACACTTCTGCCCCCCTATCCCCCAGCTATCTCCCTGTGCATAAACAGCCCTTCTATTCTCCCATGATTGATCTCTCCAAGGAGTGTATCTACCTAATGTAAATAAATGTTCAGCTCATATGCCTGTCTTCTGTTTAGCTGGAAGCCACAGGAGTGTGCTCAATTCCAGACCTGAAGGGCAGGTAGAGGCAATAGTCTCAGGGGTTCCATCAGGCTCTATCAGACCAGCAAACCTGGTCCTACCTCCTTTTTTTTTTTTTTTTAATGATTTTGAGTTTTATTCCACATAGTTCTCCTACTCTATCAAGGACCTCCTATATAGAGATCCCTCCAAGTTGTTGACAATGGTAGCCAGGGACCATCTAGTTCTTCTGGTCTCATACTCGTATGGGCTGAGGATCACATAGAGTACCAGATGCTTGGATTAATGGTTTTCATGTGTCTTTGGTTTTCTTCATTCTTCTTTGCTCTGGACGAGGAGAGACCCATCATTGTATCTAGGAGACCATTTGCAAGCTTTTAAGATCCCAGTCACTACTCATCAAATTAGGATGTGGAACAATGTTTTCGTGTTGTATGTTATGCCAATTAAGCTTGATGTACCCTGCAACTATGGTACTAAGCCTTTGTATATATGCTACCTATATATCTATCCATCCATCCATCCATCCATCCATCCATCTATCTATACACATTTTATACCTAGGGATTCTTACAGAACATACAAATACACTTGTAGAAACATTACCTGCCAATCCTATACATGGTCTTGGGCATACTCCCCCCTGAATAGACATACCTAATAGTTCATTCAGTCTACCCATCCATCTACCCATATATCAATGTTTGCCTTCACTGACAACACAGTACTGTATGTACAAAATAGTTCATCTTTGTTGTCTGTACCTCCCATGCACCTCTCTCTGTCTTCCTATTTGTCAATGCCATCATGTTGATCATTTATATTTGGTACATTGCCCTTCTCTTCACCCAAATCAATACTTGTCTCTACCTTTCTAACAGTGTCCCCTACCCTACACTCCCACCACTGGTAAGCAACAAAGAAAATTTCCATCCATATATAAACCTTTCCTTGACTTTTTACAATAACAGACTAATAGAATATTTGTATTTCTGTGATTGATTTATTTCAGTCAGCATAATGTCCTCCAAGTTCATCTACATTATGCAGTGGTTTGCAGATTCTACGTTATTCTTTATGTTTGCATTGTATTCCATTGTGTGTATGTTCCATAGTTTGGTTACCCATTCTTTTGTTTATGGGCACCTAGGTTGTTTCCACATTTTTGGTGTTGTAAATAATGCTGCGATCAACATGGGTATACATATATCTTGTCCAGGCTCTCACTTCTTTAGGATATATACCTAGTAATGGAATGGCTGGGTCAAATGGCTTTTCTAATTCCAACTTTTAAGGAATTGCCATACTGCTTTCCACAGTTGCTGTACCATTTAACAGTCCCACCAGCAGTGTATGAGTCCCAATCTCTCTGCATCTTCACCAGAACTTGTTATATTCTGTCTTGTTGAACTTTTCTACTAGTCCTGGGGCAAGATGGTAGTATCTCTTCATTTTGATTTGCATCTCTCGAATGGCTAATGAGTATGAGCATTTCTGCATATATTTGTTGGGCACCTGAATATCCTGCTTGGTGAAGTGTCTATTCATGTGTTCTATCCATTTAATTGAATTATTTGTCTTTTTGTTAAGGTGTTAGAATTTTCTATAAATTCTAGGGATAAGTCCCTTGTCAGATAAGTCACTGCTGAACATTTTGGCCCAATCTTGTGGTTCTCTTCAACTCTTTTGGAGAAGTCTTTGGAAGCACATAAAAATTTAATTTTTAGAAGGTCCCATTCATCTAGTTGATCTTCTGCTGTTTGTTCATTTTGGGTTATGATTGATAGTCTATTTATGCCATACATTAGAGCCCTTAAATTTGCCTCAATTATTTCCTTGAGGAAAAGAATAGTTTTACATTTCATATTTATGTATTTGATCCATCTGGAGTTAGTTTTTGTGTATGGTGTGAGGTACAGATCTTGTTTAATTTTTCTGCACATGGATATCCAGTTTTGCCAGCTCCATTTGTTAAACAGACCATATGTTCCCCCCTTTAATATGTTTCAGTCCTTTGTAAAAGACCAGCTGACAATAGGTCAATGGAACTACTTCTGGATTCACAATTCTATTTTATCATTCTATGTATCTGTTGTTGTACCAATACCAGGCTGTTTTGATTACTGTGGCTATATAGTAGGTTTTAAGGTCTGGGAGGGTGAGATCTCCTACTTCATTCTTCTTCTTCAACAGTGATTGCTTCTCTGAGGTCTCTTTCCTTTCCATATAAAATTAGTGATTTAGTGGTATTTATAGATACCAATGTTGATGGTATCTGGATTGGAATTACATTGAATGTATAGATTGCTTTGAGTACTATTAACATTGGGACAATGTTCAATCTTCCTATCCATGAGCATGGTAGGTACTCCCATTTATGTGGAACTCTTATGGTTTCTTGAAGTAGTCTTTTTTTTGTTTGTTTGTTTTCTTTCTTTTTATTTTATTTATTTATGTTTTAAATTGTGGTTTGGTTGAAGATTTACAGAGCAAATTCACTTTCCATACAGCAGTTCACAT
>NW_006921973.1:999630-1000255 GCF_000298275.1 Orycteropus afer afer
ACCCATCTATCCATCCATACACCCATGTTTCGCTTCACTGACAATGCAGTACTTTATGTGCAAAAGGGTTCATCTTTGTTGTCTGCACCTCCCATGTATCTTTCTATGTCTTTCTCATCCTCAATGCCACCATATTGGTCACTCACATTTGGTAAACTGCCCTTCTATTCACCCAAATCAATACTTATCTCTCTATCTATCTAACAAAATTCCCTCCTCTCCCCTATCACCCATGGTAACCAACAAATAAAATTTCCTTCTATAGATAAACCTTTCCTTAACATTTACAATAATGGACTAATACAATCTATTTGTCCTTTCGTGATTGACTTATTTCACTCAACATAATGGCCTCCAAGTTCATCCATGTTATCTGGTGTTTTGAAGATTCTACATTATTCTTTAGTATTGCATAGTATTCCATTGTGTGTATGTACCATAGTTTGATTATCCATTCCTGATGGATAATCAGGAAGTTGTTGAACACCTAGGTTGTTTCCATTTTTGGTGATTGTAAATATTGCTGCAATGAACATGGGTGTACATATATCTGTTCTTGTCATGGCTCTCACTTCTTTAGGATATATACCTAATAATGGAATGGCTGGGTCAAATGGTATTTCTA
>NW_006921973.1:1001217-1002172 GCF_000298275.1 Orycteropus afer afer
GATTGGTTTTTCCTTATCCCTAAAGAATGTTGATGGGATCTGGATTGTAATTGCATTGAATGTATAGATTGCTTTGGGTAGAATTGACATTTTTATAATGTGCAATCTTCCTATCCATGAGCATGGGATGTTCTTCCATTTACGTAGATCTCTTATGGTTTCTTTAAGTAGTTTTTTATAATTTTCTTTGCACAGGTCTTTTGTGTCCCTGGTAAAATTTATTACCAAGTATTTTATTTTTTTGGTAGCTTTTGTAAACGGTACTGATTTCCTCATTTCTTTTTCAGCAATCTCTTTGCTAGGGTAGAGGAATCCAATTGATTTTTGGATGTTGATCTCATATCCTGCCACAATGCTAAATCTCTCAATTAGTTCCATTAGATTTTTGACTGAGTCTCTTTGGTTTTCTAGGTATAGGATCATATCATCAGCAAATAGGGATAATTTGACTTCTTCCTTAACAATTTGGATGCCTTTGATTTGCCTTTCTTTCCTTATGACCCTGGGAAGGACTCCAGTATAATGTTGAATAGAAGTGGTGATAGTGGGCATCCTTGTCTGGTTCCTGTTCTCAAAAAGAATGGTTTCAGTCTTTCTCAGTTGAGAATAATGTTGGCTGTTGGTTTTGCATAGATGTCCTTTATTATGTTGAAGAATGTCCCTTCTATTCCTATTTTGCTGAGAGTTTTGATCAGAAATGAGTGTTGGATTTTATCAAATGCCCTTTCTGCATCAATTGATATGATCATGTGGTTCTCCTCCTTTGTTTTATTTTTGTGGTGGATGATTTTGATTGTTTTTCTAATGGTGAACCATATGTGCATAGCTAATATGAATCCTACTTAGTCATGATCAATGATTTTCTTGATGTGTTGTTGCAGTCTATTGGCTAGGATTTTGTTGAAGATTTTTGCATCTATATTCATGAGGGATATTGGTTTGTAGTTGTCCTTTT
>NW_006921973.1:1019584-1024018 GCF_000298275.1 Orycteropus afer afer
CAAATTCTTCTGCTAGTTGGGGTTTAGTCCAAATCTGCATCCTTTCCTTCAAGGCTCAGGGGTCCAAGATTATCTTCTGTGTCTGTATTTATTGGTTTCCCTTTTCTTTGTTGAAGAGGGTCTGTGCAATCCTTCTGCCTAGTCCGCCATCTTGCCCCGCCTCTCCTCTTTTTTGTTGATATATATTTTTTATGACCTGTTCAATTTCTTTATTTGTTATGGGCCTGTTCCACTTTTCCACCTTAGTCTGTGTTAGTTTGTATAAATAATGTGTTTCTAGAAATCTGCCCATTTCTCCTAGATTTTCAAATTTGTTGCAGGACAGTTCTTCATAGTATCCTGATATTATCCTTTTTATTTCAGTTGGTTACTTTGTGATGTCACCCAGTTCATTTCTTATTCATGTTATTTGTATTCTCTTCCCTTTTCCTTTGTTAAATTTGCCAGTGGTTTGTCAATTTTTTTAATCTTAAAAAAAAATCATCAGTAGTCTTGTTGATTTTTTCTATTGTCTTTCTATTTTGTGTTTCATTTTCTGCTTGAAACATTATTTCCTTTCTTCTGCTGGTTGTAGGCTTTTCTTGCTGTTCTTTTTCTAATTGTTGGAGATGTCTTAAAGTGTTGATTTTGGCTCTCTTCTTTTTTGTTGTGTGCATTGATTGCTATAAATTGGCCTCTGATCACTGCATTTGCTGTGTCCCAAAGGTTTTGGTATAATTTGTTTTCATTCTCATTTGATTCAAGGAATTTTTTCATTTCATTTTTTATTTCTCCATACCCAGTCATTCCATAAGGAGAGTTTTGTTCAGTTTCCATGTGTTTGCTCTTTTTCCTTTGATCTTCCTATTGTTTACTTCTAATTTGATAGCATTATGATCTGAAGATGCTTTGCAGTATTTCAATCTTTTTAAATTTATTAAGGCTTACTTTATGACCTAACATATGACCTATCATGAAGAATGTTCCATGTGCACTAGAAAAGAAAATATATTGTGCTGTTGTTGGGTGAAGTGCTCTGCAGATGTCTGTAAGGTCAAGTTAGTGTATTGTACTTTTTAGTTCTTCTGCATCTTTGTGGAGTTTCTTTCCAGTTGTTCTATCTCTCATTGAAAGTTGTGTATTAAAGTCTCCTACTATGACAGCATAGTGCTTAAGGCACTTGACTGCTAACCAGAAGGCTGGCGGTTCAAACCCACCAGCCACTCCTCAGAAGGAAGATTGGGTAATCTACTGTCATAGTGATACTGCCTCAGAAACCCAAGGAGGGGTTGCTATGAGTTGGGTCCGACTTGACGGTACATAACAAAAACAACAACTATGACTATGGAGTCATTTATTTCCTTTTCAACTCTTTTAAAGTCTGGTTTACATATTTTGTGGCTCTTTCATTGGATCCATAGATATTTATTATGGTTATATCTTATTTTTCAATTGATCCTTCAATTGTTATATAATTTCCTTCCTTGTCTCTTTTGGTGATTTTTTTTATTTTTAAAGTCAATTTGATCAGAAATTAATATTGCCAGTCCTACTCTTTTACAGTTGCCATTTGCTTGATAAATCTTTTTCTAACCTTTGATTTTTGGTCTATTTTTGTCTTTATCTCTAAGGTGTGTCTCTTATAGACAGCATATAGATGGGTTATGTTTTCTTATCCATTCTTCAACTTTGCATCTCTTGAGTGGTGCATTTAATCCATTGACATTCTGTGTAATTATTGGCAAGCATGAATTGGTTGCTGTCATTTTGTTGTTTTTTTCTTGGTGTTCATGGTTTCTTTGTTCCATATAATTTTCTGTCCTGGGCTTATTATGTTTATGAATAGTGTTATCATTTCTTTTTTTGCTATTGTTTCAGTATTTGCTAAATATTTGTGTTTGTTCTCTTTATTGTGTTGTGAAAGTTTATATTGTTTCTTTTAAGATTACTCTGTGATTTATAATTTTTTCCAAGAGTTTAGAACAGTCCATTCTATCTTTCAACTCACTTGGCTTCCTCACCATTTAGAAGTTCTGTGACTACACTATTTTTTCTTTCTTTTTGGTTTCTAGTTGTCTGCATTTGGTAATTGATGTCTCTTACTCCCTGTTTATAATCTTAGAAGCTTATTTTCCTATAGATATGTCCATAGCTGTGTAGATTTCTGGGTTATGTCATCTTGTGTATTAATGGTAGGTTGTTGTTTGCTATTATTGGTTCCTATTCAAAGGATACCCTTTACTATCTCTTGTAAGTTTGGTCTGGTTTTAATAAATTCCTTTAATTTCTGCTTATCTGGAAATCTCCTAATTTCACCACCATATCTGAGGGACAATTTTGATTGGTTAGAAATTTTTCTCTTTCATCGTTTTATGTATTCCATTCCATTGCCTTCTCACTTTCATGTTTTCTACTGAGAAATCAGAACTTATTCTTATTGCTTGTCCTTTGTTGGTAACTTTTTGTTTTTCCCATGCTGCTTTCAGGATTCTTTCTTTGTCTTTGGTTTTGATGATGCATCATGGTGAATTTCTTTTGGGGCCTATCTTGTTTGGGGTTCATTGGACTTCCTGGATGGATATATTCTCATCTTTCATCATATCAAGGAAGTTTTCTTCCAACAAATCATGCAAAATTTTCTCACTTATTTTATTTTTCTCTTCCTGCTCTGGAACTCTGATTGCATGTAGGTTATTCCTCTTGGTGACATCCCACATGAACCTTAGGCTTTCTTCATTTTGTTTTGATCTTTTTTCTGACTGATTCCTTTCCAAAGAGGTATTCAGCTATTTGTCTTCAATCTCATTAACTTTGTCTTCCATTGATTCAGTTCTACTCCTTTGCCCTTTCAATGTGTTTGTATTTCTGAAAATTCAGTATTAATCTTCTGGATCTCTATATGCAGATTTTGCATCATTTCGAATTTTTCATTTATTTTGTCATTTTGTTCTTGAATTTTTTCTAAAATTACTCCAGGGTTTTTTCCTCTGTTTTCCTTCATTTTGTCAATGTTTTCCTTGTTCTGTCTCTCAATCCTTTGAAGATACCTAAGTATAATTCTTTTTAATTCCTAATCAGGGGGTTCCAATGCTACTTCTTCCTCAGGGGTATGTTTTGGGTCTGTATCCTCTTTCCATTTTTCTACCACTTTATCTTGCTTCTTTGTGTGGATGGTGATGATTTGTTGCTTATGAGACTTTGTGGCATTGTTGTATTTATATCTTTGTTAACTGTTTGTGAAGAGCAGTTAAGGGTGAGTCAGACTCTCTTGATGATCATTTATCATTAGCCAGTTGGTGGAGAATGAAGTGGTAGCTCTCACTCAGTAAGTGGATCTGTAGGAAGTGTGGGTGTGGTTGCATCATATAGGCATGATTGCTGTCTCCCACTCAGTAGACAAAAACAACAATCAAAAAACCATCAAAAAAATGAAAGCAAGCAGACAAAAATACTACATAAACACACAGGAACAATCAGCAAAAGAAAGAAAAAAAAAATATCTGGGGAGGGAGCAAATAAGGGAAAAGAGATAGAGTAATAGAATAATGGATAAGAAAATGGGAAAAATGAAAAAAAAAAAAAATGGGTTAAACATGGGAAAGAAAAAATAATGGGAACCTAGAACAAGGAAGAGAGAAAAGGCTGAAAACTAGAACCTGAGAAGGGAAGAATGAAGAATAATAATAAAAAGGATGAAATAATAATATTAATAATTTTAAAACTGACAAAAACAAACAAACTACTAAAAAAAAAAAAGGAAAAAAGATCTGGGCAGGGGGGCGTGGGGCACCCAGTTTATATTGGAGCACAGAGACTGGGATAGAATTCCTGCTGGTCCAGAAGGTGGGTGGGAGTGAGGGATAGCCGCACCTCTGTTCACAAAGAGGGTGTGGGGTATAAGAGTAATAAGGGGAATATCGCACCTTTCCAGTTGTTCATGTCTTGAATGTTCTTGCGGTCCCCAGAAAGTGGAGCCTATTCTTTGGTTCCTGGATTCCGAGAGAACACTTGCTTTACATATCCAAAATGGTCAAACCACTTGTAAACATTCAAAATGGCTCCACCCTCTGGATAGGCAAAAGTCCACCACTCAGATCTCCCTTGTACTTCCCCTTCTATTCGCCAACCACCATTGCAGTCTTCTGTGCAATCGCTGGCTAGCAGGGCTGATTTTTAGGTTAATTCTTAGGTCCTAACACCACTTAGCAATGTCCAAGCTGTCCCCATCAGGATCACTGACAGACCACAGCTTCATATGTCTTTTCAATGTTTTCATGAAGGTTCTTCTACTAGTTGGAGTTTAGTCCACTTTTGTATCCTTGCTTTCAAAGCTCAGGGTTCCAGGATTATCTTCTGTATTTGTGTTAATTGGTTCCCCTTTTCTTTGGTGAAGAGGATCTGTGAAGTTTGTCTGTCTATTCCTCCATATTGTTTGTCTGTCTATTCCTCCATATT
>NW_006921973.1:1024118-1026028 GCF_000298275.1 Orycteropus afer afer
CAATGAGCTTTTGCTTTCTTCCTGTATGTTTTTTTTTTTTTTTTTTATATATATCATCCCACAATTCACCTAGTTTTTTGGTCATTGGTGTTCAGTGCATCAAATCTGTTCCTCAGATGGTTTCTAAATTCAGTTGAGATATAATCAAAGTCATACTTTGGCTCTCATGGACTTATTTTAATTGTCCTCAGCTTCAACTTGAACTTGCATGTGAGCAATTAATGGTCTGTTTCATAGTAAGTTCCTGGCCTTGTTTTGCCTGAAGATATTGAGTTTCTCCATTGTCTCTTTACACAAATGTAGTCTATGTGATCTCTGTGTCTTCCATCTGTCAAGGTCCACATGTATAGCTGCTGTTTATGTTATTGACAAAAGTACCGGCGATGAAAAAGTCTTTGGTCTTGCAAAACCCTATTATGCTATGACAAGAGTCATTTCTATCACCAAGGCCATACTTTCCAACTACTGGTTATCTTCTTTGTTTCCAATTTTTGCATTCCAATCACTAATAATAATCAACACATTGTGATTGCATATTTGATCAGTTTCAGACAGTGGAAATTGGTAAAAAATCTTCAGTTTCATTGGCTTTAGTGGCTGTGGCATAAATTTGAATAATAGTAGTATTAACTGGTCTCCTTTGTAGACATATGGCTATTCTCTTATCACTGACAGCACTGTACTTCAGGATAGATCTTGAAACATTTTTTGTGACAATGAATACCATGCCATTCCTCTTCAATGTCATTCCTGGCCTTGTAAATCATATGATTGTCTGATTCAAAATGGCCAAAACCAGTCCATTTCAGTTCATGATATCTAGGATATCAATCTTTATGTGTTCCATTTAATTTTTGACAACTTCCAACTATCCTACATCCATACTCTGCACATTCCACATTCTGATTATTAATGGATATTGGCAGCTTTTTTTTTTCCCAATTTTGAGTCATGCCCCATCAGCAAATAGAGTTCCTGAAAGTTTTACTCCATCTATATAATTAAGGTTGACTCTACTTTAAGGAGGCAGCACTTCCCCAGTCATATTTTGAATGCCTTCTAACCTGAGGGGCTCATCTTCCAGTTCTATGTCAGACAATGGTTTCAGGGCTATTCATAAAATTTTCCAGTAATATATCAGACAGTTTTCACTGCTATTCATAATTTTTTCACTGGCCAATTCTCTGAGAAGTGGATGGCCCCTTACTTACTTTTTCCAAGTCTGTCTTAGTCTGGAAGCTTCACTGAAACTTGTCCACAATCAGTGATCCTGTTGGTATTTAAAATATCAGTGATATAACCTCCAGCCTCACAGCAATACACATGCAATCACAGTATGACAAACTGACAGATGAGTGGTGGTGGAGGACATTATGCTGAATCCAATAAGCCAATAACAGAAGGACAAATATTGTATAAGTCCATTATTATAAAAAGTCAAAAAATGGTTTATGCAAAGAAGGAAATTTACTTGATTGGTTACCAGGAATGGGAGGTGTGGTAGTTGAGTTTGTGTGTCAACTGGCTGGGCCTGGTTGAATGGCTGGGCAGCTGGATATAGTATTCCCCATGATGAGACTGGTAATCAACTCCATGGTGTAATCTAGTATGAGCAGCTGAGTAGTTGCCTTAGGGAATGTGGTCTGCTTCCTGTATATAAGCAGAAGGCTTGGGGAATGATCTATAGCCTATGGCACACTTGGACCCTGCATGTAGCAGTGTTGTTCAGCAGCCTGCCATGCTCTGCCAACCTTGGGACTTACAATGGACTTAAATTAATGGTCTGCCATGTGGTTTGATAACATCAGGACTGTGCCTTTTACTTGTCAAATTTGGGCTTCTCAGCCTGTGTTAGATTGGGTTCTCTAGAGAAACACAAAATAAAACCAGCAAGATATATATATATATAT
>NW_006921973.1:1032413-1058604 GCF_000298275.1 Orycteropus afer afer
AGATTGTCCTTGGAATATCATTGCAAGCAGGCCCCTAGGGAAACTCCCCTTGGGCAGACTGGCCACTCAGAACTCAGTCATCTGATCCCATCATGGGAACAACCACCCAGAACTGGGGTCCAGCCAAGTTGACACACAGCTCCAACCATCACACAGCCTTAGCAGCCAGCAGCTGTCTGAGTGACAAAATGCTTCTAGTTCCAGTGAGCCAGGAGCAGGAGGCAGAGCTGGACTCCAAGGTTGAGGGGGTTTCATCAAGCCCCTAGAACCTGGCACATTTAACTTGAACTTAAAGCCTCCAAACTGTAAGAGAATAAACTCCTGTTTGTTAAGGCCATTCCATTTGTGATATATTTCCTGTCATAGTGGTACTAGGTGACCAGAACAGAATATGGTACCAACAGTGAAGTACTGCTCTGACAGATACCTAAAATGTAGAAACAGGAGAGGAGTGCATCCTTGACCCATGACCCTGGCAGAGAGACCCCAGCATATGGCATGAGAGATGGCAGGAGCAGAGCCAAGATACTGGCAGAGAGAGAAAATCATTAAAGACATCAGTAGCAGAGCCCAGAGACTGGCAGTAAACAGCAACAGGCTTACCAACCCACAGAGGAGAAAGCCGGGTGCCACTGGGTAGGCAGTTTCCTGGCATAGTGGGTTGTCTTCGGGCATTAATTGGTGAAGAGACTGGCATAAAATGGAGTAGCAAGTTGGCAGGGCCATGGAGCAAGAAAGCTAAGTGTTCTTTGGGAAGGAAGATTTCCAGTGGAGTGAGTTGTCTTTGGCATTAACCAGCAGAAGTGGAGAGACCAAAGAAATGGAAGCAGAGCTGCCTCAGCCTTAAAGGGTAGGACCATGGCCTTTGGGGTTGAAACCACCGCAACACCCTAGGTTTCAATGAGTTAGACCTTCACCAACTTGGTTCTAGAGTGTGGGGCTGCTTGTTAATATGAGCCAATGGGATGAAGCTATCGCCTCTGCCCAAGAGTGAGGGGATGGGGATGCCATACCCAAGAGGGAGAGGAATGGGGCCCACCAGGCCAAGGGGTTGAGGTCACCACTTAGAGGAAGTAGGGGACTGGAGCCACCCAGTGAGAGAGATCTGTACAGCTGCCACTCAATGAAGATCTACACAGATGCCAAGTTGTCAAGGTGTATAGAATTCTGTTGTTGGGATTGGCTAGCTGGCCACTCTGCCAGGCTCAAAAGGAGCCCTCTTAGAGGCAGAAGGAGTACCTCTGACTGCTGGCTAAGAAAGACATACTGCTGAGAGAAACACACTCCTGAGAGACACACACTGCAAGACACTGAGAGACTTGCATTGCTGAGAGAGAGACACCAAGAGACATGCATTGTTGAGAGAAAAACTGAAAGAGACTGTTGGCTGAGAGATGGTGGGGTGAGATAGACTGAATGTTTTTCCTGAACTTGAATTGTAGCCTGGTGCTTCCCTAATAGACCCCATAATCTATAAGTTCGGTGTGGCTACTGCAGTATATTATCAAACCCAGCAGAGAGGTGGTGGGTGTTGTGGGAGGAGTGATTTGTGTCAGGGTTGGGGAAAGGGCTGGAGGGAGGCAGCATGGCTGGTGTCACAGGAATAAGCCTCGGGCTGCTGATGGTGAATCTGTCTTCCTCTTGTGGGGTTAGAGGAGGTCAAAACATGGTGCTCCCCTGCCCCTTTGGCAGTTGGTGTCAGAAGTGGTGGGATTCGTTGAAGTGGCTCCAGGCTCATAGAAGCATGGGACTTTGTAAAAGAAAGAAGGAAGGGGCTTCAGAAGTGAAATTTTGTATTCTTAGATGGTTACTTTGGTTGGTATTACCTCTTAAGGGAGATAATTGATTCAGAGGTTAGGGCTTTTGGTTACACCCAGCCAAAGCCCCAAGACTATGTAAATAGAATGGGAAGATTATCAAGGTTAAAAGATCAAACTGCAATGTCTTAAAAAGGATTATGTTTTGGCTTATGTGTTTATCTAAATGTACTATGGGTATTGAATGTTTTCTTACCTGCTTGTACATTAGAAGTGATTATGAAGTATGGATAACAGAGAGTGTGTAAGTTCGCCTTCAGCTAATACTTGATTGGATATGTTAAAAGGGGAAATAGAATTTGCCCATCAGAAACACAGGCTTTACTTTCAAGCCCTATGTGTAGAATATAAGGTGCTTAGGTAGAAAACCTGAGCCCCAAGCAGAACTAATGAGGGAACAGAAGATTTTCATTTGAAGAAAGTACCTGAAGTGGAAAAAAAAAAAAAAAATGCTGTTGGGCTTTTTGAATGTAGAGCAAGCAGATAAGTTTTGGGTGCATCAAGATAGGAAACTCATGGTCCATGAGAGAAACCCCTTCCAGGGCTGAAAGTTAAAGGAAACCAATGAGCAGTTGCCATGTATGCTGCTCGCTTGTGACCATCTGGGTCCATTTGAGTGAATACAGAGGAAGTGCAACAAAGAAGAAATGGGCTGAGTTTTGTACCCTTTCACCTACGCCATGGAGGCTGAGGATGACAGGCAGGAATGATTGGTCTGAAGTGCAATGAGTTGTGAGCCTATGGGCACTGAAATAGTCCCTGAGGACTGATTGTGAGATAAGGTGTTGGCTGGTCTGAAGTGAAGGGAAGATTTTGACTCCCAAACTTAGCAGCTGGTACCCATGACCCAGCTGGGATGCCAGAACCTGACCAAATTAAGAGGAAGGTGTTTGACACTGAGCTTGTGTAAAGTTGCTGCAATTTAATGGCTTGCACTGGGCTGGACTTTGCTTGTATATGGATGCAGATGCCTGAAGTTTCCAAGCAAAACTGAAGATTCTCCAGAGAGAAAGGATCATGCTTCTCTCCTCAGAGTACTGGTTTGACAGAGATGGGCAAATTAGAAATTGTCTATTTAGAATGGGGGAAGATAAAGGCATGAAGTGGCTGGCTTACACATTTTCATGGGTGTGGTTATTCTTAAACTGATGATGAAGGGAATGTTAATTTTTAAAGTATAAATGAGATAATGACTAGAAAAGCCAGGGGGTGGCCTGTAGTGTATTAAATTACATAATGTGGCTTTTCTAGCTACAAGTCTTTGTAAACTCCATAGTGGAATTTGTCATGAGCAACTCAGTAACTCCTAATTGTTAAAGTTATCCACCTGTAGCATTTCTGTTGAGCATAGCACCAAGTAATTTTCTGGGAAGTTCACTCTCTCTCAGATGTATAGAGTTCTGATGTTGGGATTGGTTAGTTGCCCACTCTGCCAGGCTCAAAAGGAGCCCTCCTAGAGGCAGAAGGAGTCTCTTTGACTGCTGGCTGAGAAAGACATACTGCTCAGAGAAACATGCTCCTGAGAGACACACACTGCTGAGAGACACTGAGAGACATGCATTGCTAGGAGAAAAACTGAAAGAGACTGTTGGCTGAGAGATGGTGGGCTGAGAGAGACTGAGCATTTTTCCTGAACTTGAATTGTAGCCTGGTGCTTCCCTAATAAACCCTATAATCTTTTAATTCTGTGTGGCCACTGCAGTGAATTATCAAACCCAGCAGAGAGGTGGTGAGTGCTTTGGGAGCAGAGGTTTGTGTCAGGGTTGGGGAAAGGGCTGGAGGGAGGCAGCATGTTTGGCGTCACAGAAATAGGCTTTGGGCTACTGATGGTGATTCTGCTTTCTTCTTGTGGGGTTAGAGGAGATCAGAAGATGGTGCTTCCTTGCCCCTTTGGCAAGCATCCTTAGATCAATCAACCATGAGAGATGAGAAGGGCAACATTTGCATAGAGGGAAAGCAGGGCAGACAGTAATGTATAGATAAGAAAGACACAGGGAAGGGGTAGTCACAGGAAAGAGATAGGAAGAGAGCTTTTTATTGTTGGGATTGTAATCAGTGCCATAAAACTAAATGTGCAAGAACTGTTGAGAGTAAAGTGAATCTGCTTTGTAAATTTGTGCCCAAATCACAATTTTTTTTTTTTAAGAAAAAGTTCTATTTCATATATGATGAATTTGAGATGAAACCTGTAGATCAACAAATTATCTACCAAAGAGACACAAATTAAGGTCAGGATAGTGAAGGAGCTCTGGTAGCATAGTGGCTAAGTCACTTGCCTGCTAACCAGACGGCTGGTGGTTCAAACCCACCAGCCACTCCTCGGAAGGAAGGTTGGGCAATCCTACTTCCGTAGTGATACTGCCTCGGAAACCCAAGGAGGGGTCACTATGAGTCGGGGCCGACTCGACGGCACATAACAACAACAACAACAACAGTGAATAATGTCACTTTCAGGTTAGTGAAAAAGTAGTATAGACAAATGTTATAAAATGATTGTAATGATTAAATAAGCAGATCCTGAGATAGGCTCTCAGAAGTGACTGCTAGAAAATTACAGAACCAATTTGAAAGAAGAGGTAGTACATTTCAGTTCAGAATGGCACATGCATTCCAGGGACTGGGAAGACAGAATCATAAATATCTGTCTTTATGACGCTACAACAATTCCTTCTCAACACCCAAGATGTTAAAGAATAGACCCTGTAAAGATACTGCAAATGTTGTTGTTAGGTGCCGTTGAGTCATTTCTGACTCACAGAGACCCCATGCACAGCAGAATGAAACACTGCCTTATCCCATGCCAGCTCCATGATCCTTGCTATACTTGAGCCCATTGTCACAGCCTCTGTGTCAACACATCTCATTGAAGGCCTTCCCCTCTTTCGTCAACCCTCCACTTTACCAAGCATGACATCCTTCTCCAGGGAATGGTCCCTTCTGACAACATGACCAAAGTAGGTGAGATGAAGTCTGGTCATTCTTGCTTCAAAGGAGGATCTCGGCTGCACTTCTTCCAGGACAGATCTGTTAGTTCTTTTAGCAGTCTATGGTACTTTCAGCATTCTTCACCAGCACAACTCAAAAACATCAACTCTTCTTCAATGTTCCTACATGGTCCAGCTCTCACATGCATACAAGGTGATTGAAAATATGGCTTGTGTCAGGCACACCTTAGTCCCCAGGGAGACATCATTGCTTCTCAGCACTTGAAAGAGTTCCTTCGCGGCCAACCTTCCCAGTACTACACGTCATCTAATGTCCTGACTGCTGCTTCCATTGGCATCAGTTGTAGAACCAAGCAATGCGAATTATTTGACAACCTCATTTTTTTCTCCATTTACTGTGATGCTGCTTATTGGTCCAGTTGTGAGGATTTTTATTTACCTTATATTGAGATGTAACCCATACTGCAGGTGGTATTCTTCAATCTTCATCAGTAAGTGCCTCAAGTCATCCTTACTTTCAGCAAGCAAAGTTGTATCATCTGCATATCTCAGGTTGTTAATGATTCTTCCTCCAATCCTGATGTCACATTTCTTTTCATATAGTACAGCTTCTCAGATTATTTGCTCTGTATATAGATTAAATAAGTATGGGGAAAGGATACAACCCTGACACACACTCCCTTCTTGATTTTAAACCATGTAATTCCCCCTTGTTCTGTTGGAATGACAACCTCCTGGTCAATGTACAGGTTCCTCATGAGTACAATCAAGTGTTCAGGAATTCCCATTCTTCTCAATGTTATCCAAAATTTGTCATGATCCACACAATCAAATGTCTTTGCATAGTCAATAAAACATAAGTAAACATTTTTCTGGTATTCTTTGCCTTGAGCCAAGATCCATCTGACAATGGCTATGATATCCCTTATTCCACATACCCTTCTGAATACGGTTTGCACCTCTGGAAGTGCTCTGTCAATATATTGCTGCATTATACCATTTTTGAATTATCTGCAGTAAGATCTTACTTGTGTGCGATATTAATGATATTGCTCTATAATTTCCACATTCTGTGGGATCACCTTTCTTTGGAATGGGTACAAATTTGGATCTCTTCCAGTCAGTTGGCCAGGTAGCTGTCTTTCAAATCTCTTGGTATAACAGAGTGAGTGCCTCCAGCACACCATCTGTTTGTTGAAATATCTCAATGGGTATTCCATCAATTCCTGGAACCTTGTTCTTCACCAATTCCTTCAGTGCAGCTTTGACTTCCTCCTTCAATACCATTGCTTCTAGATTATATGCAAACTCCTGAAATGGATGAAATCTACCAGTTCTTGGTACAGTGACTCTGTGCATTCCTTCCATCTTCTTTTGATGTTTCCTGCATCATTCAATATTTTGGCCATAGAATCTTTCAATATTGCTACTCTAGGCTTAAATTTTTTGCTCAATTCTTTCAGCTTGAGAAATTCTGAGAGTGTTCTTCTCTTTTGGTTTTCTAACTCCAGGTCTTTGCACATTTCATTATAGTAATTGGCTTTGTCTACTCAAGCTGCTCTTTGAAATCTGTTCAGCTCTTTGATCTTGTCATTTCTTCCATTTGCTTTAGCTACTCTCCACTCAAGGGCAAGTTTAGAGTCACTTCTGTCATCCATTTTGGTCTTCCTTTCTTTTCTCATCTTTTTAGTGACTTCTTGCTTTCTTCATGGGTGATGGTCTTGATTTCTTCCCACAGTTCCTCTGTTTTTTTGGTCACTGGTGTTCAGTGCATCAAATCTATTTTTCAGATCATTTCTAAATTCAGGAGGGATATATTCAAGATCATATTTTGGCTCCTGTGGACTTGTTTTAATTGTCTTCAACTTCAAGTTGAACTTGCATATGAGCAGTTGATGGTCTGTTCCATAATCAGCTCCTGGTCTGGTTTTGGCCGAAGTTACTGTGCTTTTCCATTGTCTCTTGCCACAGATGTAGTCAGTCTGATTCCTATGCATTCCATCTGGTGAAGTCTATGTTTACAGCTGCTGTTTGTGTTGTTGAAAAATGTATTTACAATGAATAAGTCATTGGTTTTGCAAAATTCTACCATGCAAGTTCCAGCATTATTTCTGTCACCAAGGCCAAATTTTCCAACTACAGGTGATTCTTCTTTGTTTCCAACTTTTGTATTTCAGTCACCAATGATAATTAACACCTCCTGATTGCATGTTCAGCCTCATCTTTGGTTTTGGTAGTTGGTACGCAAATTTGAATAGTCATATTATGGGTCTTCCTTGTGGGCATATGGATATTATCCTATCACTGACAGCATTGTACTTCAGGACAGATCTTGAAACATCCTTTTTGATGATGAATGCCACTCCATTCCTCTTCAAACTGTCATTCTCTGCTTAGTAGATCATATGGTTTTCTGATTCAAAATGACCAAACCAGTCCATTTCAGCTCACTAATGCCTAGGATATCAATTTTTATGTGTTCCACTTCATTTTTTTGACAACTTCCAATTTTCCTAGATTCATACTTTGTACATTCCATGTTCCAATTATTAATGGATGTTTGCAACCATTTCTCCTCAATTTGAGTGGTGCCACATGAGCAAATGGAGGTCTTGAAAGCTTTATCTTATCCATATGAGTAAGGCTGGTTTTGCACTGATGATGCAGCTCTTTCGCAGTCCTATTTTGAGAGCCTTGTAACTTAAGTGACTCATCCTCCTCCTCTATATTAGACAATGTTTCCAGACTATTCATAAAGTTGCACAGTAATGTATCAGGCAGTGTTTCTCTGATATTCATAAGGTTTTCCCTAGCCAATTCTTTGAGAAGTGGATGGGCTCTTCCTTCTTCCTAGTCTGTCTCAGTCTATAAGCCGATCTGATACTTGTGAACCATGTGCCTCCCAGTGGGTTTCAAACACCAGTGGCACAGCCTCAAGACTCACAGCAACATGTCACTACAGTAGGGCAAACTGACAGACAAGTTTGTCTCCCTTACCTGTTGGAAACCTCTCCTTTCTCCCACCTTCCCTCCTTGCCGCTTGTGGAGCATGGCCTGGGTTTCCTCTCCTTACCTGGCTCCTTGCAGCTGACTCCTCAATACTGCAATAACTGTCATATTTCTAAAACACATTAATATAAAAAATGTAAAGAAGGCATAAATAAAAGAGAAAATGAGAGAGGGAACAAAAAAATGAGAAGAAAAAAATAAATCATAGTAAAAAGAAGAAGAAATAGCTGCCCCTTACTCCTATCTTCCTAATATTGTATACATACAGCCAAGTGGTAGGACTTAATTGTCATCCAGATTTCTAGCTCTAAATAATCTGAGCAACTTCTACAAAATAGGTGATAAAACAGATGTTTAGAAATCCAATTCATGGTGTCCAACATAGAACAAAAATTAAGACAGTCATGCCATATTTGAAGCATAGTAGGATGAAAAAATTCCAGTATAAATGATGAATAAAATATAGGCAGAAATAAAGACTGAGAATAACTATAAGTGATACATGTTTAACATCGTATAAACTGAGGGAAAAATAAGGTATTTTTTACTGAGAAAATGCTGTAGATATTTGGGTTACTGCTGACTTAAGATGATAAATAATTATGCTGAACTATTAAGGTCAGAATGTAGATTTTAGGACAAAGTTTGAATTTGAAAATGAGAAAACATAATTTTAACCTAAGGAATCATGAAGGCTATTGGTATGACTTTTGTGTAAAGAAACCTGAACAAAATTCTAATGAAAAGAAAGTAATAAGTAATTCTTAGAAATCATTAAGATGCAGATTAGAGGTGCAATAATTGCTATTGTTAACACCTGGGAAGTTGAAAACAGTTTTAAATTTTTTAAAAATGGGATAGAGGAATATTGTTGTTGTGTTGTTAGGTGCCTTCGAGTCAGCTCCAATACATAGTGACCCTATGCAGAACAGAACAAAGCACTGCCTGGTCCCATGCCAGCCTCACAATCCTTGCTATACCTGAGCCCATCCTTGTAGCCACTGTGTCAATCCATCTCATTAAAGGTCTTCCTGTTTTTCCCTGACTCTCCACTTTACCAAGCATGATATCCTTCTCCAGAAAATGGTCCCTTCTGACAACATGACCAAAATAAGTAAGATGAAATCTGGTCATTCTTGGTTTCAAGGAATATTTTGGGTGTACTTCTTCAGGACAGATTTGTTCTTCTGGCAGCCCATAGTATTTTCACACCACAACTCAAAAGCTTCAACTCTCCTTTGTTCTTCCCTATTCAATGTTTGGCTTTCACATGCATATGAGGTTACTGAAAATGCCATGACTTGGGTTAAGCACACCTTAGTCTTCAAAGAGACATCATTGCTCTTTAGCATTTAAAGAAGTCTTTTGCAACTGATTTGCTCAGTGCAATACGTCATCTGATTTCTTAATTGCTGCTTCCATTGGGGTTGATTGTGGAATAAGAAATATGAAATATTTGATTTATTGTGATGCTGCTTATTGGTCCAGTTGTGAGAACTTTTGTCTTCTTCATATTGCAGTGTATTCCATTCTGCAGACTGTATTCTTTAATCTTCATTGTTAAGTGCTTCAAGTTATCTTCAATTTCAGCCAGCAGGTTTTGTCATCTGCATATCACAAGCTGTTAATGAGTCTTCCACTTATCCTGATGCCATGTTCTTCTTCATATAATCCAGCTTCCTGGATTATTTGCTCAGCATATAGATTGAATAGTATGGCAAAAGGATACAACTCTCACAGCCTTCTAGTCTGTGTATAGGTTCCTCATGAGAACAATTAAGTATTCTAGATTTCCCATTCTGCTCAATGTTATCCATAATTTGTTATGATTCACATAGTCAAATATTTTTGCATAGTCGATAAAACACAAGTAAAAAATCTTTCTGGTATTCTTTGCTTTCAGCCAAGATTCATCTGACCTCAACAATTATATCCCTTATTCCATATCCTCTTCTGAATCCAGCTTGCATTTCTGGAAGCTCCTTGTCACTATAATGCTGCAAATGTTTTTGAATTACCTTCAGCAAAATTTTACTTGTATGTGATATAAATGATATTGTGTGATGATTTCCACATTCTGTTGGATCACCTTTCTTGGGAATGGATACAAATGAGGATCTCTTCTAGTCAGTTGGCCAGGTAGGTCTCTTCCAAATTTCTTGGCATAGATAAGTAAGTGCTTCCAGCATGCTGTCCATTTGTTGAAACATCTTAATGGATATTCCATCAATTCCTGGAGTCTTGTTTTCCCCTACCAGTTTTTCATACTGTGGTGGCTTGTGTATTGCTGTGACACTAGAGGCTATGCCTTCAGTATTTTAAATACCAGCAAGGTCACCCATGATGGACAGGGTTCAGCAGAGCTTCCTTATGAAGACAGACAAAGAAGAAGGAAGGGGTTATCCACTTTTCAAGGAATTGGCCAGTGAAAATCTTATGAATAACAGTGAAACATTATCTGATGTATAACTGGATAGAGACATAAGAAACAGAAGAGAAGATCTTTTTGAATGAAGACGGAGATCAAAAAAGAAAGTATAATGAAGCTGTAACATTTTTGAGACATAAAAGATAAAATTTTCAACAATCTAATTATTTCAATGGCATTAATCTGAAAAGCTGAACTCCTTGGATAAGGATTTTTGGTTTGATGTTTTGAAGATTATAAAAAGACTTGAAGTAGCCACTGAAGTGTGCATCAGAAGACATTTGAAAGACAGCATGATGATATTTGCTATAGCCATTAATTTGAGGCTAAACAAAATGTGTAGTGAGACATAATTTCATTTATTTGTCAACATTCAATATTACAGAATGGAAACATACATAAAAATTAGCAGTTGGTAACATAGTTGAATATTAGCATATAAATGCCTGAAGAGATATAGTAGATTTGGAGAATATGAAAGGGTAAGGAAAAAATGGTCATCTAAAAGTCTGTAGGAATTAATTAAAGGTATAGAAGTAAATAGATTTTGGTCAGAAAATAAACTGAGTGTTGAGATCTTGGGAGACAGTCGAGTCAAGCATGCATGAAATAGAATAAACATTCAGACAAACCAACTGGAGTCTTAATTATCTAGTGCTATTATAACAAAAATATCACCAAGTGGAATTTAACAAAGAGAAACTTATTCTTTCACAGTTTAGGAGTCTAGAATTCCAAATTCAGAGTACCAAGGAAGGCTTTCTCTCTGTCAGCTCTGAGGAAAATTCCTTGTATTCTTTCAACATTTGAGGGCATGGCTTTCCTTGGGCATCTCCATGATCTTAGAATCAATTTTCCCCTGGTTCTAAGAGGTTCTCTGCTCAGGGATCCCAGGTCCAAAGGACTTAATCAGTTTTTGCCTCTTCTTCTTTTGTAGTAGTAAGGTTCTTCTCCTCTCTGTTTTCTTCTCTCATCTTTTACTTCTTGTAAGATAAAATGGTGTGACTCAAACAAGGGTGACCTGAGTAAGGGTGTGACTTGGGTAATGCCCTTTTATAAAAATATGATTCAAGATATACTTCACACTAATTCTGCCTCATTAACATATAGAAGTTCATGCACGCACACATGCACGCACTGCCATGGAGTCGGATGTGGCTCACAGCGACCCCTCCTTGGGTTTCTGAGGTGATATCACTACGGAAGTAGATTGCCCAACCTTCCTTCTGAGGAGTGGCTGGTGGCTTTGAACTGCCACCTTCTGGTTAGCAGTCATTATACCACTAAAGCTCCTATATAGAGGTAGGATTTACAATATAAAAATAGAGAACACTTACATCAGATCACAAAATGCAGATCAACTTCACAACAGTAAGCATCATGGTATAGCCAAGTTGACAAATATTTTAGCAGAAAACAATTTGATCCATGATAACTGGTAAAAATATACTAACGGTAATACAAGATTTTATCTTACTAGACGTAACATTTATAAAGCGTGTAACAATGAAATTTTGAAGTTGGTGCTGAAATCATTGAGGAAGTTCAAATAAAGTCACAGAGCTCAGTTGATATAAACATCACATAAGAATAGGGTCCATGAGAGAACAACATCCTTCACGGAAGTCAGTTTGGGTAATCTAATTTAAAATATATATTTAATATCGTTAAAGAAACAGCATCATGATTAGTACATATTCCTTGTTTATCATTATTGTTGTAGTCTGTCACATTTGATTCAACATTGTGAGAAAAGTATTGAGTACAGGACTGTTTTGAGACCCACTAATAGAAACAGTGATAAATCAGTAAATTAAAATTCTGGAAACCATTTATCTGCTTTTTTTATTTGAAGTAGAAAGATAGATTAGGCATTTTAATATATACTTATTAAATTAACTATATCTTAACTTTCAATATGAACACAAATCTTTCACTGAAATTTCTCCAGTGTCTGGAAGTAAATTTAATTTTTACTGTTAATGTAATAATCTCTAGTCATTACTCAGGTAGTTATAACATTATTTTGGACTGTTAACTCATGAAATGCAAAGAATACTAAGTTATTATTCTATCCAGTTTATATTCTTCAAATAAAAAATAAGATTATACCTAAATTACTACTGTGTATAATTTCAACTTGAAAACAAAAACCTAGAAAATAATAATAATAATAGAGAAAAAAAGCTAAATAGAAAAAAGAAGAATAAAATAGACAATGTTCTTACAATTTTGATCAAAAATAAAATTCAAAAAAATGAAGAGTAGAAGTGAGACATAAGATATAAACATCAATACAGGTGAGATGAAAATAATTATAAGAATACACTGCTTGCAACATTAAGCAAACAAATATATAAATGCTAAGGAAAAGAATAGTTACTTACCAAAATGTGAATTGACAGGGAGAACTGGAAAACTTATAGAACAATGGGGAAAAATTGAGAAGGAAATTTTAAATCTAATTTAAAAGACATTAAAGGTAGATGAGTTTTCCACTGTGCTCCATGTCAAATAAAAAATACAAAACTTTCAATTGGGATAGGAAGGTGGATAGGTAGGTAGGTAGGTAGATCAATAGATAGATAGATACACACATGCATACATACACATACACACACAGATACATAGCAAGAGACGTATCCCTGATGGTCCAGTGGCTAACTGCTAACTGACAGATTAGCATTTTGAACTCACTAGCTGCTCCTTGGAGAAAGAGTGTGACAGACTGCTTCCATAGAGATCACAGCCTTGGAAGCTGTATGAAGCAGTTCTACTCTGTCTTATAAGGTCACTGTGAGTTGGAAATAACTCTATGACAATAGGTTTATGCACACTTTTTCTAGACCATGGGGGAAAAATGAATAGATCTCTGATTTGTTTTATAAAGCTGCTTGAACAATTTCTCTCAGAAAGATCAGCGCAAGGCCAGTCCCCATGAGGCAGAAGTTAAAGATGTCCTAAATGTCCAACCTGTCATGCCACTCCATCATTTCAAACATTAACTCTTCCTCTTCCTCCCAGTAACTTGCCCCATCTTCAGGTTCTGTATTTCACTGTAATGCCTCACAGAACTCACAGACACTCAAAGGATCATCTCACGTAGTAATGGTGGAGGCAGGCAGGCTGGCGAGTCCCAGGTCCATGAGTGGGTCTGCAGGATCTTCCCAATTCTTGGGGTTTGATGGATCTTGATCAGAAGAACAGATAATGGCTGCTGTCCCAAATCCAGGGATGAGATGAAGATGAGCCAAAACACAAAACCAGAGCAAGAGGAGGGCGAATCTTCCCAGGAGATTCATAGGGGTATACCCTCAAGGAAGTTGAGGGTGATGATTTGAATTATACCCTTCAGCAAGGCAGGACTCAAGATACATTCCACCTGTGTTTCTTCAACAGAAATAACCCAAGTGGATGGCTTTAACAAGCAGCAGCTCAAGACATAGCCCACCACAGAGCTGATCGCCAGTCATTACGCCGTGAGTTGGGTCTGACTCAATGGCACATTACAACAACAACATAGGGAATGACTACTACCAGCTGCCCAGCCAAGCTGACATCTGACCTTAACTACCACACCACCCCAAACAGGCATGGATAATCGGATTTACAATACATCACAGAATGGAGGACAATGACTAGAAGAACCACATAAAGCAATCCACCACATTGCACCCCTGGCTCTTCTACTCATTAACCCTTTCATATTGAAAGATTAATTTACCCTTCCCAATCATATTACCTGTCCCAACGTCATTAACAATTAATCTTTCAGTAAGGCAAAGAGTCCTAAGGGTGAGATTATTCAGATACCAGCCATTCAGTCTGCTGTATTTGTCCATCTGATCCAAAAAGTTTTCTCACTATCATCCTTATGGTATCTGATAATATTTAACTGAGATAATATTATTCCCTTGTTCTGGGTCTATCTTTAGATATCAGCATAAATTTGGATTTCCCCTGCTTCATAACCCATTTATTCATTCCTTTACCTGCATCTAGTATTTCTCCTTCCTTCCATTCATCATTTATATTTTCCCAGAATTTCCCACCTTGGAAAAGGACATCAAGTTCAACTGTCGTGCCTATCCAGATTGCTGGTAGCAAGATCAGTCTACCAAGTGCTTCCCCCTCAGTCCACTCCCATTCATGCTAGGTATGGTTACATAGGTATAAAACTAGTTGGCTATCTCACCCTCTCGATGTTGTTGTTGTTGTTGTTATGTACCATCGAGTCGGCCCCGACTCATAGCGACCCCTCCTTGGGTTTCCGAGGCAGTATCACTACGGAAGTAGGATTGCCCAACCTTCCTTCCGAGGAGTGGCTGGTGGGTAGGATGGTAGTATTCACCGTCAGTCCCATTTTGGCCAGATGGGGAGAAGGTACAATCCAATCCATAAGGCCCTTGGGAATTCTGGCATACAGGTTCAGTGATATAGAGACAGTCTATTGCTTAGGGATCACCCCAGCCTCTGGCACCCACAGCTGCATCCAAGGTCCAGGGACCACAGCTTCTGGCAGGAAGAAAACAATGTTAGGTGATGTAGGGCAAAATTGTACAGTGGCACCGGCATCCTCCCTAGCCCGTTCTTTCCAAGATCCCCCAGAAAAGCATAGAAATCTGTCAAGTGTTGATCTTCCCTTCTCCCCACTCATGTTGTCTAAACTCCCCCAGTTTTAGACAACAAATGTTTCAATTGCCCTTTCCAGTTCTCTATAAAACCATTACTTTGAGGATGGTATGCAACATCGTATGTCCACTTAATATGATGTTTTTTTGGCCTATTGCTCCACCCAACAAGTTGTAAAGTGTCTTCCTTGGTCTGAGGAAATATAACTTGGTGTGCCAAATTGGTACAGTATCTTTTGTTCCAATCCTCTAATTCTCATCTGTCACAAGATAAGCAAAGCCCAGTCCAGAGAAAGTTCTATTCCTGTGAGGACCCATTTATAACCACCTGGAGCCACTGATGTTATTGGTCTTATATAATCGACTTGTCAGCTATGTGCAGGGCCTCCCCACCCCACCCACGCCCAGGGAATTTGCCCCACAGCCATCTATAACCTTTGTCTTTCTTGCTGACAGAGGAGTCCTTATTAGTATTTTGTGCCTCAGAGGGTACAGGAGGGATGTATCTTGATTCAGCTCATCTCTGCATTGCTGCAGCACCCCCATATCCACTCATCTTATGAACCCAATTGGCCACATCAAGGGAGCATACCAACATATCCACTTGCTGATTCCAATCACCTTCTGTTCCAGGAAGGGGATCTTCTGATGGGCATTGACATGGCTTACTC
Organism: Orycteropus afer afer; assembly: GCF_000298275.1. Classification (NCBI taxonomy): domain Eukaryota; kingdom Metazoa; phylum Chordata; class Mammalia; order Tubulidentata; family Orycteropodidae; genus Orycteropus; species Orycteropus afer. Next base: position 1,047,915 of record NW_006921973.1, read on the forward strand.
TAATGTGTCCTCTTTACTCCCAGAGTGCTTTCCATAGGTCCATGCCCCACACAGGTGTCCCCTTAATAGTTCAATTTTCCATCACCCATTTGCCTGACCATATAACCAGAGCATTGGTGACTGCCCATGAATCAGTTAAAATCCAAATATGGGCTCTTACCATTGCCCAATTCTTGCATGACAGGTAAGAAGACAGCATGCAGTTCAGTCCATTGGGCTGACCTGTTTTTACCTTCTTCAATAAGGGTCTTTCTGTGTGCTGGTCTTAATGCAGCAGTTTTGCATGTCAACTGTTGTCAATGTACCCTGGAGCTGCCATCTGTGAACCAAGCAGCCTTCTGTTGATCCATAGAAAGATGTTCATAGGGCATTATCCATGTGGCTATGAGTTCTGGCAGTTCCTCAGGTGGTACCAAGGTAGGACCTATAGAAAAGGAGGCTAGCTGCTCATGGATATTATGGTCCCTCCTTGTATACCCCCAGTTGCTTATTCTTGAATAAACCATTTCCATTTTATTATGGAACTATCTTTGGCAAGGCCTTCCTTATTAGAGTGTTTCTCTCACATCACTCAAGACATTATGGGTATTTCAGGTCTCATAATAATTTTATGCCCTTCTGTCATTGAGGCAGTCTCAATCAATGCCCAATAGCAGGCAAACTATTGTTTTTCAAATGGCATGTATCATGCTGCAGCATTTGGAAACTTTGTAGTCCAAAATCCCAGTGGTCATCATAGGGCAGCATTCTCAGGGTTTTGCGATAACATCCAGTCTGCATAAGCACTTGTAGCAGACACCTCCAAAATCATGTCTGAATGTGGATCATAAGAACCCAAAGGGAAGGACACTGAGACTGCTTTCTGTATTTCAGATATAGCCTGCTGTTGCTCCAGCCCCCAAATCAAATGTACTTTTCTTCCTAGTGGCTTTATGGATAGGATCCAGCAATATATCCAGATGTGGAATATGTGTTCTCCAGAATCCAAATAAATGAATTAAACATTGGGCTCCCTGCTTAGTCTTGAGGGTAGGTAGTGACAGCAACTTATTTTTACTTACCTATGGAATGTCATGGGTGGCTCCTACCCATGTTATTCCCAAGAATTTCGCTGTTTGGGCAGGGCCCTGGATTTTTGCTGGATTTATTAACCAGCCTCTATTGGTCATGTGGGCCACCACTGTTTTCAAATCTGCCCTAGCCTGTTCTTCTGTGTTTGATATCAACATAATGTCATCAATGTAATGTATTACCATATGTGAAATCTGCACCAAGTCCAAATGTCTCCTAATCAAGCCATGACAGTAAGCTGATGAATTCAAACAACCCAGGGCAAAACTCTGAAAGTATACTGAGAGTCTTCCCATGTGAAAGCAAACTGTGACTGACTCTTCCTAGATTGGTAGGGAGAAAAAGGCATTTGCAAGATCAATCACTGAGTACCAGTCTCCTTTGGCGTGTTGTACTTTTTGCACCACCAATACCACGTCTGGAATAGCTAAAGCCACCAGTGGCGCTACTTTATTTAGGTCTCAGTAGTCTACTGTCAGTCTTCCCGAGCCATTTGCCTTTTTCACAGGCCATATAGGGCTGTTATACAGAGAATTCGTCAGGACTAACACTCCAGCCTTTAGCATGTCTTTAATCAAAGTACTAATTTCCTTCTGTCCAACAGGTATCCTATACTGTTTCAAGTTAACCACCTGAGTGGGTTCAGGCAATTCTAATAGTTCCCTTTAGCATATCCAATCAATACTGGCCTACGGGCTGACTTACATGCTTTCAGTTTTACAATATTAGGTAGAGGAAAATTTCTCCAATTAGACATAATATCCATACTGATAATGCATTCAGGTAAAGGACATGCAACTACTTCATACAACATCTGTTTAAATCTTCCAATTCTCATCCAAACTTTCACCTTAGTCCCATTAACTGTTGCATCCCCATATCCTGCTGGTCTAAACGTAGGCCTCTTCAACATTTCATTGACAGGTTTTGTGATGACGGTACATTGGGTTCCTGTGTCCAAGAGTCACAAGAAGGTCTCTTCTCCAACTCCAGGCCATTTTACCCACACATGTGCATATGGCCTCAGGTTCTTTGCTGGGGGCTGGACTAGAAGACACTAAACCCCCAGTTAGGCTCTGGTTTCATCAATTAGCTGAGTCTCTGCTTCAACTAGTCCCAGGTGGGAGTTCCCTATTATTAAATTCACTCCTGAGTGGAGTGAATAGAACAAACTTGTCTAGGCTTCCTTAAGGTGGGGGCACTAGCAAGAGTTTCCATTGGTCCACCCAAACTCCAGTAGTGCTTGTCTCAATTCCATCAATGTCTGCTATATTCATCCCATTCCTTAACAACCACTGAAAAATCTCTGACCTGCTAAGATAAGTTCTTTCCCTATCTCTCCTTTTCATTCTCCTATTAATCACTCTTATGCTTCTTGCATTTGTAAAACCCATGTGGGGAAGTTGTGCTAGTAGACCTGACACAGCTTCTCAAATTGTTGCTTTGTTTTGCAACAGCAGAGTTACAAGTGGTGTCCACTTAGAAGGAGCTCCCTCAATTAACATATCTGCCATGACCTGTGTAAGGGGTATTCTCATTGAGTGAATACCCTGATCGCCATAAAACCATTCCAGCATGGCTTGCATAAGCAGCACATTAGCTGCTTCCTCTAGAGTGTTCAGGGGGTATTTAGAGGGGGAGAGGTGCAGTTTCCCTTCTCAAGATACACAAACCTAACTGCAAATTTTGTCCATTCCAACAGACTAGCTGCCCCTTCTGGGTTAACCTGCCCTGTAAATGGATCTAGGATCAATATTGTTGCCTGTTCCATAGTGAGTTGTGGGTCTTGCATCAATCCAAACATACTCATTCACTCTGCAGTATTCAAAACTAAAGACACTACCCCTAAATTAGTCATTCTCACAATCCATTTGTTAACAAAGGTTCCTCAGGAAGTTGACAATATCTATCTACAAACTGAAGCAGCTCTTTCAAACTATACCCTCTGCTTTCAATAGTTTCTTGACTTTGCCTGTACCTTTCCTGGACTACTTTTTTGGTGACCAGTGATCATACCAGTACGGCCTGTTGTTCTGTCACAATTTTTCCTTTCTGTGTAGGCCCTGAAACTAGTGATTGTAACTCTAATTGGACTGGATCTGAGCTTGATTGAATGCTACAACCCAACTCTACATTCTTTTTCCCTGCCATTGCAGCTATCCAAGGAATTGTAGGTCGCACCTTTTCTTCATCATTCTGTATTTCCATATGCAGGCAACTAGCCAATTCCTCAGGAGCTAGATCCACCTCTCCTAAATCCAATGAATAGCTTTTGCCTTGGGTGACTGTTCTCAACAAAAGAGCTACTTCAATCCATTGGTGTATTTTATTCCATCCAGAAGCCAAAGGTTTCTCACTTTCCCATTTATCTCCTTTCTCCCAAAACCACACATTCCAGTGAGTCTGGGCCATTGCAGAAAATCCCACTTCTGACACCAATTGCTTGAACAGTTTCTCTCAGAAAGATCAGCACAAGGCTGGTCCCCATGAGGCAGAGGTTAAAGATATCCCAAACGTTCAAACTACTGTGCCACTGCATCATTTCAAACTTTAACTCCTCTTCCTCCTCCCAGTAATTTTCCCCATCTTAGAGTTCTGTATTTCATTGTAACACCTCACAGAACTCATAGACACCCAAGGGATCGTTTCACATAGTAGTGGTGGAGGCTGGCAAGCTGGCAAGTCCCAGGTCCATAAATGGGTCTTCAGGATCCTTCCAATTCTTGGGGTTTGATGAACCTTGATCAGCAGATCAGATGATGGCTGCTCTCTCAAATCCAGGGATGAGATGTTGTTGTTATTTGCCGTCGAGTCGGACCCTACTCATAGCGACCCCTCCTTGGGTTTCTGAGGCAGTATCACTACGGAAGTAGATTGCCCCATCTTCCTTCTGAGGAGTGGCTGGTGGGTTTGAATCACCAGCCTTCTGGTTAGCAGTCAAGTGCCTTAGGCACTATGCTACCAGAGCTCCCAGGGATGAGATGAGGATAAGCCAAAACACAGAACCGGAGCAAGAGGAGGGCTAACCTTTCTGGAAGATTCATAGGTATACCTTCAAGGAAGCTGAGGGTGGTGATTTGAATTATACCTTCCAGCAAGGCAGGACTCAAGATACATTTTACCTGTGTTGCTCCACCAGCAATAACCCAAGTGGATGGCTTTAACAATCAGCAACTCAAGACAAATCCTACCACAGAGCCGATTGCCAGTCATTATAGGGAACGACTACTACCAGTTGCCCAGCCAACTTGACACCTGGCCTTAACCAACACACCACCCCAAACAGGCATAAATAATAGAATTTACAATACATCACAGAATGTAGGACAATGGCTAGAAGGGCCACATCAAGCAATTCACCACAGAAGCCAACTGTATAAGAACTAACTGAATGTGCCTTCTCACATTTTTTTTTTTAAATGGATGGTGCAGGCAGTTAATGAACTCAGTTGCTAATCAAAAGGTTAGAGGTCCAATTCTACCCACAGGTACTTCAAAAGAAAGACCTGCAAATCTATTTACAGCTACTTAAAAACATATGGTGCACAGTTCTTTTTGAGACACATGATGTTACTGTGAGTCTGAATACTACTTTTTATAAATCTTATACTTAATCTCAAAGATCAACTTAAGTCATGTTTAGAAATTCAAATTTGAAATATAGTCACAAAATGTTCAGTTTCTGAGATCAGTGCTATGAAACTAGAATTTTGTGCTCTGTGATTTGGCATTTGCACATAATATTATTTTTCTCACATCAGTAAAATGATAATGATATGCATCTGTCTCCAGGGATTGATATAAGGATTAATTAGATAATGTTTATAAAATGTTTTGAAGATTAAAAGTGCTCAGTGTTATTATGCTTATTACTTCTCCACTGACTCATCTGTGTTCCTTAAGGACATAACCTATTACTTGGCTAGCAATCAACATTTCAACTCATCAAGCCACTGAAAACAGCTTCTAATCTTTAGTAGACAGCGACTAAAATAGTTTCCTTTAAATTGTCTCACTAAATAACAAAAAGTCCTTTTACTAAATTTTGCTCAATTTAAAATTATCTCCCTAGGAGATTATTCAATCAAATCTAATGTACTCTAAATTATTTCCCTGGTGATTAATTCATTTTTGTCTGATAAATATTGCTTTAGCATAATGCCTATGGAAGCATAATCAGAACATTTCAAGGATCTGAAAGAAAACCTGTGAATGTTAACACTACAATTAAGACACAAGAATGCATTTGTTGATTACATTAATATAAAAATATCTCAAGTAAGATCTTCATACCTTAATTTAGAGAGAAACCTTGTCTCATTCCCAGAATAACTCCCCATTTAATCCTTTATTCATTCAGTAAAATAGTTACACAGTGATATGTATAGAAGTAGCTTCAGACAGGTAAATATATTTAGCACCTAATTCTATCCAGATACTGTTTATTGGGTAGTGGTTTCAGATAATATTGCGGGCAAGAGATTGCACAAAATTTGTAAATAATATCTCAAAAATACTATAAAAACAGTGACTAAAACATTCAGTAGTCACTCACATTAAACTCACTGCCATTGAGTCTCATTCAACTCATAGAGACCCCTCCTTGGGTTTCTGAAGCGGTATCACTATGGAAGTATATTGCCCAACCTTCCTTCCAAGGAGTGGCTCGTGGATTTGAACCACCAGCCTTCTGGTTAGCAGTCAAATGCCTCAGACACTACACCACCAGAGCTCCTATAATAACTCTAGGCTAATTAAAACCCACAACATTTCCACCACATATTCTTTTTTTTTTTTTTTTCTTTTAAATTATATACAGTGTAAATAAAATAAAAGTAAATTATGCTTTATATTTCATTTATTTTCTCTCTGAAACTTTGTCATCACTGTTGTTATTATGTGCTGTCAAGTTGGATGTGACTCATAGAGACCCCTCCTTGGGTTTCCAAGGCAGTATCACTAAGCTTTATAAGCCACATGTAAGGAACAGTGTTGGAAATCCCCTTTGATTAGTATAAAGTTGGTAAATAAAAATATATTAAACATATTTAAACCAACATGAAAGGTACCTAAGATGCATTTAGTGAAAAAATAAATTTCAGATCAGTACAGAAAATGAGCCCATCAGATCAGAAGGCACTCAAAACATGACTTGGGGGAGAGCTGACTCCTCAGAGTAGAGACAACCTTAATGATATGGATGGAATAAAACTTTCAGGATTTTCACTGGCTGATGTGACATGACTCAAAATGAGTAGAAACAGATGCAAACATCCAATAATAATTGGAACATGGAATGTATGGAGTATGAATCTAAGAAAATTGAGAGTTGTCAAAAATGAAAGAGAATGCATAAATATTGATAGGATAGGCCTTAGTTACCTGAAAAGGATTGCTTTTGGCTATTTTGAATAGACAACTATATGATCTACTATGCCAGGAATGACAAATTGAACAGGAATGGTGTGGCATTCATCGTCACAAAGACTTATTCAAGATCTGTCCTGAAGTACAATGCTGTCAGTGATAGGATAATATCCATATGCCTACAAGGAAGACCAGTTAATACTAATATTATTCAAATCGATGCACCAACCACAAAAGCCAAAGATGAGCAAATTGAAGATTTCTACCAACTTTTGCAGTCTGAAATTGACCAAATGTGCAATCAAGATGTATTGATTATCACTGGTGACTGGAATGCAAATGTTAGAAACAAAAAAGAATTACCGGTAGCTGGAAAATTTGGGCTTGGTGATAGAAATAATGCTGAAGATTGCATGATAGAATTTTGCAACACCAATGACTTATTCATTGCAAATACCTTTTTTCCACAACATGAACAATGGCTGTATGCATGGACTTCAACAGATGGAATGCACAGAAATCAGATTGACTACATCTGTGGAAAGAGATGATGGAAAAGTTCAATATCATCAGCTAAAACAAGGCCAGGAGCTGATTGTGGAACAGACCATTAGCTGCTCATATGCAAGTTCAAAGCAAAGTTGAAGACAATTAAGATAAGTCCATGAGAGGTGTGGTGGTTATGTTTTTGTGTCAATTTGGTTGGCACTGGTTGAGTGGCTGGGCAGCTGCTGGTAGTTAAACCCCATGAGGACACTGGCAATCAACTCCATGATGGAATCTACCACAAGCAGCTGGGTAGCTGCCTTGGGGTATGTGGTCACTTCCCATATATAAGGAGAAGCCTTTGGGAATGGTCTCTAGCCTCTGGCACGCTTGGACCCTGCATGTAGTCGTGTCATTGCTCAGCAGCCTGCTATGCTCTGCCGACCTTGGGACTTACAATGGACATAAGTAATGTCCTGCTGTGTGGTTTGGTAACATCGGGACTGTGCCTTTTGACTTGTCAACCTTGGAGCTTCTCAGCCTCAGCAGCTGGAAGCTGTCTGAGTAAACATACACCTCTAGCTCCAGTGGGCCAGGAGCAGAAGGCAGAGCTGGACCCCAAGGTTGAGGGACTTTCACCCAGCCCCTAGAGCTTAGCACTTTGAACTTGGACTTACAGCCTCCAAACTGTAAGAATAAACTCCTGCTTGTTAAGGCCATCTCATTTGTGGTATATTCCTGTCAGTGTGGCACTAGGTAATCAGAACAAGAGGCAAAATATTGACACTGATTATATCCCTCCTGAATTTACAGACTATCTAATGAACAGGTTTGATGCATTGAACACCAATGACCAAAAACCAGAGGAACAGAGGGATGACATCAAGAATATCATCCATGAAGATAGCAAGAGGTCGTTAAAAAGGCAAGAAAGGAATAAAATACCAAAATGAATATCAGAAGAGACTCTGAAACTTGCCCTTGAGTTAAGAGTAGCTAAGGCAAATGGTAAAAGGAGCGCTGGTAGCACAGTGCCTAAGGCATGTGAGTGCTAATCAGAAGGCTGGTAGTTCAAACCCACCAGCCACTACTTGGAAGGAAGGTGGGGCAAAATACTTCCATAGTGAAACCACCTCAGAAACCCAAGGAGGGGTGGCTTTGAGTCAGGTCCAACTCGATGGTACATAACAGCAACAACAAAAGCAAATGGAAGAAATGACAAGATAAAAGAGCTGAACAGAAGATTTCAAAGAGCAAAAATGTCTTTGCTTGAGCAAAGACAATTACTATGATAAAATGAACAAAGACCTGAAGTTGAAAAACCAAAAGAGAAGAACACGCTTGGCATTTCTCAAGCTGAAAGAACTGAGGAAAAAATTTAAGTCTCAGGTGGCAATATTGAAAGATACTATGGACAAAATATTGAATGATGCAAGAAACATCAAAAGAAGATGAAAGGAATACACGGAGTCATTGTACCAAGAAGAATTGGTCAATGTTCATCCATTTCAGCAGGTGGCATATGATCAAGAACCAATGGTATTGAAGGAAGAAGTCAAAGCTGCATATAAGGAATTGGCAAAGAACACGGCTCCCAAAATTGATGGAATACACACTGAGATGTTTCAACAAAAGAATGTCCTATTGGAGGCACTCACTTGGCTATGCCAAGAGATTTAGAAGACAGCTACCTGGCCTATTAATTGGAAAAGATCCATATTTGTACCCATTCCAAAGAAAGGTGATCCCACAGAATGTGGAAATTATCAAACAATATCATTAATATCAAGTAAATTCTTACTAAAGATAATTCAAAAATAGTTTCAGCAGTATATTGACAGAGAGCTTCCAGAAATGCAAGTTGAATTCAGAAGAGAATGTGGAATTAGGGATATCATTGCTGATGTCAGATGGATTTTAGCTGAAAGCAAAGATTACCAGGAAGATGTATACTTATGTTTTATTGGCTATGCAAAAGCATTTGATTGTGTATATCATAGCTAAGAATAGATAACATTGAGAAGAATGGGAATTGCAGAACATTTGGTTGTACTCATGAAGAACTTATACATAGATCAGGAGGCTGTGGTTCGAACAGAACAAGGGGATGCTGAATGGTTTAGAATCAAGAAGGGAGTATCCTTTCATCATATTTACTCAACTTGTAAACTGAAAAAATAATCTGAGAAGCTGTACTATATGAAGAAGAATGTGGCATCAGGATTGGAGGAAGATTAATTAACAAACTGCAATACACAAATGACATAATTTTGCTGGCTGAAAGTGTGGATGACTTGAAGAATTTACCTATGAAGATTAAAGATTACAGTTGGAATTATGGATTACCCTTCAATGTAAGGAAAACAAAAGCCCTCACAATTAGTCCAATAAAGTGCTTCATGATAAATGGAGAAAAGTTTGATGTTGTCAAGGACTTCATATTACTTGGTTCTACAATCAACATCAATGGCAATAGCAGTCAAGATATCAGATGGCATATTGCATTTGGCAAATCTGCTACAAAAGACTCTTTCAAGTAACGAAGAACAATAATATCTCCTTGAAGACTAAGGTATGCCTAACCTAAAAAATATGGTATTTTCAGTTGTCCCTTATGCATGTGAGAGTTGGACAATGTACAAAGAAGGCTGAAGAAAAGTTAATGCTTTTGAGTTGTGGTGTTGGAGAAGTATGCTAAGAGTATCATGGACTGTTAAAAAGATTAACAAATCTCTCCTGGAGGAAGTCCACCAGGAATGCTCCTTGGAAGCAAGAAAGGCTAGACTTTGTCTGGCGTACTTTGGTTATGTTGTCAGAAGGAACCATTCCCTGGAGAAGAATATCATGCTGAGTAAAGTGGAGGGTCAACGAAATAGGGGAAGACTATCAATGAGATGGAGTGATAAAGTGGCTGCAATGATGGGCTCAGGTATAGCAAGGATCATGAGGCTGGCACAGGACAAGGCAGCATTTCATTCTGCTATGCATAGGGTCTCTATGAGTCAGAGACTACTCAATGACTCCTATCAACAACATATTTATGATTAAAAATTTATGAAGTATTAGAAAGATACAACAGAAACAGTCATTAATAGTTTTTTTTTTCCCCTCATTATGTGCTTTATTTATTTATTTATTTATTTTTTATTATTGTTCTTTGGGTGCAAATTTACAGAGTAGAATTTGTTTTACATTCAACAGTTTGTGTACATCTGGTTTCACTCACCATTTACTGTCCCCAAGCCTAACTCACTCTTCTCCTCTCCCTTCCCAGTGATGCCCCCCCACAATCCCAGTGCCCTTCTTAGTCCAACTTTCCCTCCACATGGCTACTACCCCTTTGGTGCCTCATGGCAGATTGCTCCAAGAGTTGTATCTCTGTAGAGTAGGTGGGTGCATAGCCCTGGGTTGGGTATTCGGCATGTAAGTCTTACAACAGTTGGGCTGAGAGCCAGCCCTTAGGAGTGAGTTTTATCCTAGGCTCAAAGTGTATCCCAGGGCCATAGTCTTGGGGGTCCCACCAGAATCCATCTGACCGGTAATTCTGGTTGTTATTGTGTTTTTTAATTTTTTTTTTTTCACACCACTACATATTCTAATACAACTTCCATTGTATAGAGTTGTGTACATAATTTTTTCTAATATTTTTATTTGAGTATTCAAGTTTTAGAATTATAAATATCATTCAAAAAGAAATATAGACATAAAGAGGGAGAACAATGTGGTACAAAACTCAAAATCATTTGGAGGCAAAAAAAAAAAAAAA
>NW_006921973.1:1059003-1070409 GCF_000298275.1 Orycteropus afer afer
GTCACCAACCAAAGCATTTGCCATTGAGTCGATTCCAACTCATGGTAACAATGTACTCCTCAATATTAAAATCCTTTTGTCAACTCACAGCAATATTATTATATATTTCATTTAAAATTACACTATAGTTGTGGGTACACTGAAACATATATATCCATTAAAACCAAACCCACTGTCATCAAGTTGATTCTGACTTATAGCAACGCCCATTGGTTTTCCAAGGTGGTAAATATTTATGGAAGTAGATTGCCCCATCTTCCTTCCACAGAGCAGCTGGTGGGTTTGAACTGTCAGCTTTCTGGTTAGCAGTCAGATGCTTTAAGCACTGTGCCGCTAGAGCTTCTTATATTCATTAAAAGAGGGATCATTTCTTCTGCCAAGTCCTGTTGCACTATCAGATTTATTTACTGAAGTCATAGAACCACTATTAATACATTTGTGATGCAACATACTTCACTATGAGACTATGCAGTAAATAAATTTTCTGGTTAATTTTTACAAAGACAGTAGCTGTTAATAGAATCCAGATCTAAAATAGGATATAAAATAGAATGCAAGAATTCACACCTGTTTTTTATGTTAATTGAAAGTTTTATGGATATTGATTGCTAAAATTCTATAATAGAAAGCAAAAGTGACTTGCATATAAAATTAGAAAATATTTAGATGTCACTATCACTCCTCGGAAGGAAGGTTGGACAATCTACTTCTGTAGTGATACTGCCTCAGAAACCCAAGGAGGGGTCACTATGAGTTGGGTCCGACTCAACGGCACATAACAACAACATTAGTAAGTACGTAGTAAAGTCTCGCAAAGGAGAAAATATTCTTTAGGGGACTGTTTCATAAATTTTATAAACCTTATTTTACCTTTTTAATTAGGTTGTAAAGTTAGAAAACCTTGTCAAGATTTGCAATAGAAGGAATAGCAGAGTGCTTAGAGAGTGGTACTATGCTATGAAAAATTTATTTAAAAAATCACATAAAATAATTTTAAATGTTCAGATGAAGTACAGAACTGTGGAAAACATCAGTATTTAACAAAAAATATTAGTAGAAAAACCTATAAAGAGACTGAGAAATTGAGAAATAATGACCACAACAGTGGAATAAAATTAGTTTCTGCAAAGAGCGAGAAAGGAAGGTGTTCAGCAAGTTTACTCTCAAAGAAGGGTTAAGGGCTACAAGAGTATCTACTGTATCTCTAGATAGCCTAGAGTATGTAACTTTTTTTCTTCACCCTGGTGGAGTGTGGGGAATTAGCTAATATTTAAAAGGACCAAAGAAATGTCCCATTTTTGTTAATATAATGAGATTGAGGGAATATTTTGCATCTTATGTTGAAAAACTCAAAAGATTTATGTTTCTTTGGCCAACTGATTGGTTGATTTCCACACACTTAGTTATGTTTATCATGGAATGAGGATCAAAGTGTGTGCAATGAAAAGACTGATAAGCAAGTAATTCTCAGAAGAAACTGATGTTCTAAAATAGTACTAAACATTTGTGTTTGTGTTCTGTAAGTATTAAAATACAAAGAAATTTATCTTCTTTGTTCAGAATAAGATTAAAAGTAAAATTGTAACTAAACGAGCTTCAAAACTTGGACCTACAGTTGATGACAGAGGACTTTTACAAATAAAATATGCCAGTGAAGGTGGGGGCAATATGTTTAACATTTTTTAAATATGTTCATATAAGTTCTGGTTTTAAAATGTGAAGAGTCAAGGCATTTGGTCCTGCTGCTACCTGATTGTCCTCTCTGTGTTAACTAGTTCTCCATTGTGAGTGCTGACAATGGAGTGATCATTTCTAGACCCATATTATTTTCAGATTTTAAATCAGACTTCATTAATTTATTTTGATATTTCTAAGATTATTAATCAAGATTAAACTACTCTTTATTCCAAATATATCTCGGGAGTTTTTAATATATTGATTTAGGTGTGGTACTCATTCCTGCATGCATTTTTTTTTTTTTTCTTTTGTTCTCTCTTAACAGGAAAGTAACCTTGTTATACCTTTTGAGTTCTCAGGACTACCCCTTTAGGAGAGCAAGGGAATTTCACATGGTGTTATGCTATAACAAAAAAAGCAGAAGTTGCCTAACTCTCAAAGATCCACCTCTTTGTAAACGTTGTTAAAGAAAAAAGGCTAGGATAAGGAAGGTGGCAGTGAGCTACCACTGAGCAGAGACAGTTTTGAGAACTGTAGGATGACATGTGTGGGTCTTTTGAGAACTGGGGACCAGAATTCTGCTTATACTCAGTCTTATTTGGAGGCAGCAGAACTTTTGATAAAAAATGGCTGTGGATCACTCATATTGCTGTTGTTAGTTGCCATAAAATCTACTCTAGCCCATGATAACACCATGTTTGCAGAACAGAACTTCTCCCTAAGGTTTTTAAGTCTGTGACCTTTTGGAAGCAGATTACCAGGCCTGTCTTCAGAGGTATCTGTGGTTGGGTTAGAACAGCCAACCTTGTGGTTAGTAGTTGAATTCTTAAGCATTTGTGGTACCCAGAGACTGTTGGTTACTCATTGTTTGTTGTTGTTATGTGCTGTGGAGTCAGACCCACCTGACCCACAGTGACCCCTCCTTGGGTTTCCGAGGCAGTATCACTATGGAAATAGATTACCCAACCTTCCTCCCAAGGAGTGGATGGTGGGTTTGAAACACCTGTCTGCCTTAGGCACTGTACTACCAGAGCTCCTTTGGTTACTCATAGGAACTATAATCAGAAGGTTACTGGTTAGTGGAATTCCATCCAGAGGAAAGTATTCAACAAATGTTGTAGAAACAATATTAGACAAGAATAAGTAAGGCAATAGTAATGAACATCCCAATATATCCAGTACTCTGGTAGAATTGCATTACAGGGATGAGAAGTTGCCTCCTACCAAAAAAATAAATAAATAAATTCTTGTTAAAGTATAATAAATTATTTAAAGAAAATAAGAAATACCCTTGATTTAATGTGGTGGACAAAATTCATGATAGCTGTACTTCATTAAATGAGAAAAATAAGAACAGAGTTTATTCTCCTTATGGCAGAATGTTATATGAAATATTTCTAGTTGATACTTGTAGATTGACTTCCAGCTCCTTGAACTGTGAGATAATAAATTTCTGTTCTTTACTGACACTCACTTGCAATATTCCTGATCAAGCAGCACTAGGAAATTAAGACAACCCTCTTCCAATTGAGCAACTGTTGTTGTTATGTGCCATCCAGTCAGACCTGACTCATAGCTACCCCTCCTTGGGTTTCCGAGGTGGTATCACTATGGAAGTAGATTGCCCAACCTTCCTTCCAAGGAGTGGCTGGTGGGTTTGAACCATCAGCCCTCTGGTTAGCAGAAAAGTGCCTTAGGCACTATGTTACCAGAGCTCTAGGTGGGAAGAAATCCACTTTCTTGTGAGCAATGTAGAACAACAGCAACAACAAAAAAAAAAATAGCAAAAGTCCAGTTTTAAAAATAAAAATGTTGAACCATGGGAATCAGAAATGATATAGAAATGCATGAAAGTACTTGCCTGTTCTTCCCTTCTATACTCCAATATCAGATAAATAAATGACTCAAGCTGAAGAAAAGAAGTTTAGAGATTAAAAAAAAATACTTTATGTTTTATTTTTTTCTTTTTACTCTGCCTTGTGGCTAAGTTTTGGAAGGATGGGGACAGCAATACAACCCATTAGGTAAGTGTGGCCATTCTTTTACAAAATGTCTCTGTATTGACCGGTCCTAAATTATAAGTCCAGCAGTCAGCAACTTTGCTAGTAGTGTGCTTTGTGCCACAGTGACATTAAGACAATGGAGCTGAGTTGGAAAAGGTTTTATCAGTTAACTATTATTGCTTCATAACAAAATTCATTACCATGGAGTAGATGCTGACTCATAGCAGCACTAAAGGATAGAGTAGGTCTGTCCCATAGGGTGTCCAACATTGTAAATCTTTACAGAAGCAAACTGCCTCATCTTTCTCCCAAGGAGCTGGTTGGTGGGTTTGAACTGCTAGCTTTTCAGTTAGCACCCAGGTGCTTAACTATTACACCAACAGGTCTGCTCTGCTGCATAACAAAACATTCCAAAACTCAGTGGCCTAAGACTTTATTTCTTGTTGTGTTGTTGTTGTTATTTGCCGTCAAGTCAGCCCCGACTCATAGCGACCCCTCCTTGGGTTTCCGAATCAGTATTACTATGGAAGTAGGATTGCCCAACCTTCCTTCGGAGGAGTGGCTGGTGGGTTTGAACCGCCAGCCTTCTGGTTAGCAGTCAAGTGTCTTAGGCACTATGCTACCAGAGCTCCCACTCTATTTCTTATTGCTCACAAAACAAAAAGGTTGGCTGAATATTTCTTCTACCCTTGCTTGGGCTCATTTTTGTATTAATAGCGTGGATAGATGGCTCCACTAATATGGGCTGAGCTCCCTCACATGTTTTGAAATCAGCAGCAGTTTACCTGGTCTAGGTTGAACTTGGCTGAGATGAATGGGCTGTGCTTCACAGGATCTCTTATAAGGAAAAATTAAAAAAAAAAAAAAAAAAAAAAAAAACACCTCACTGTCATTGAGTCGAACCCGACTCTTAGTGTTCCCTCCTTGGGTTACTGAGGCGGTATCACTACAGAGGTAGATTGCCCAACCTTCCTTCTGAGGAGAGGCTGGTGGGTTTGAACCGCCAGCCTTCTGGTTAGCAGTCAAGTGCCTTAGGGACTATGCCACCAGAGCTCTTTTGATCTCTTATGCTCCAGCATATTAGCTGGAGCTTGTTTATCTAGAAGTGGCTAGGATCAAAAAGAAAAAGTGAAATCCCAGAAAACTGCTTTAGGTTTAGACTTACCACTGACACATTTTCATTTCTTCCATATTTTATAGAGAAGAACAGTCACAAAGACAGTTCAGATTCAATAAGCATTTCTTCTCCCTTGACAGAAAATAATAGTTTTAAAGGTATATATAAAAAGGTCAAAGGAGCTCTGGTAGTAAAGTGCCTAAGGCGTTTGACTGCTAACCAGAAGGTTGGTAGTTCAAACCCATCGGCCACTCTGTGGAAGGAAGACTGGGCAATCTACTGTGTAAAGATTAAGCACCTTGGAAACCCAAAGGAGGTCAGTATGAATCAGAATCAACTCGATGGCAATGAGCTCGGTTTTGGTATAAAGAGGTAAATAATTAAGGTCTAATTTGGAATCAGTCATACACAGAGGCCTAAGTGGCACAGTGCCTATCAAGAGCTCAATATAAGAAATAATGTAAGAAAGCATTTCATTCTGAGAGTACCTCAAAGAGTCACAACATTAACATAAAGAAGAAACTAATAGGCAACAGTAAGTTTTATTTTGGGACAAGTTGTCCAGATAGCAGAATACATAGTATATACTATTTAGCTAGATTTGAAAGAAGCATAACTGAATACTAGGTATTGCAGTGAAGAAAGGAAAATGACCAAAGACCAGATGGAAATGATTATATCTCAAAAGCTGTTATAATAGCATCAGGGAGATCAATAACAGGTCCTAGACATTTCCTTCTTCCACAAATGTGGCTGGTATTTTCATAAAGTGCTAGAAGCTTATGTAACTTAGAAAGACTGAAAGCATGAAAATGGAAATAATACTGAATATAATCAGATATGACTGAGAAATAACTGAAAATTACACAGAAATGTTTTTGAACTACTTTGCATCAGACACAATCGTATGTTCCAGATATAATCAAGTTATAATTTTTAGGCATCTAAATAGCAAATGAATACCCACTATGCTTTATTTCACAATTCCACCAGCATTTTCCTAGAAAAGAGACATTAATAAAATTGGTAGGGAATTTGAGGGAAGGACAAATTAGAACTAACTATGGCAAACAACCCAGTTTCAGAACTTAAAGGAATGAAAACAACGCTGGAGTCACAAGACAATCTCAAACCTTGGTCACAAGACTTCAACTTATGTACAAGCATATTCACCTTAAGTAATAGATTATCCTGGTAATAGAAATCTAAAAAAAAAATATAAAAAAAAAAAAAGCACTACCATCAAATCAAGTCAATTTCAACTCATAGTAACCCCCGTTGGGTTTCCAAGGAAGTAAATCTTTATAGAAGTAGATTGCCTCATCTTCTTTCCGTGGAGCAACTGGTGAGTTTGAGTCACTCACCTTTTGGTTAGCAACCAAATTATTTGCCTGTTATGCCACCAGAGCTCCTTGTAGTTGTATACAAAATTATTTCATGGAGAATACAGATTATAATAAGGAGCTCTGGGGGCATAGTGCCTAAGGTATTTGACTGCTAACCAGAAGAATGGCGGCTATTCAAACCCCCCAGCCACTCCACAGAAGGAAGACTGAGCAATCTACTTCCATAAAGATATATTGCCTTGGAAACCCAATGGGGGTCGCTAGAGATTATGATGTAGTAATAACATGGCATCCCAATAGTTGGCAGGCCTAACTAATGAAGCAACTCAAAGAATTATATTAAGATTATTTACAACTCTATATGATTATGTATAGCTGTTTTTCATCTTTCTTTTAATTACCTACAATTACAAAGTTTCCCAGGGGTTAATCAAACCTTATAGATGTTAAAAACAATAGATGAACACCTTCATTTGGTTTTTGCCTTTCTTCTGTGTCTGTATTACCTGTATACAAAAAGTAAGTTTTGGTGTTTTAGTGAGACTAGTCATTTAAAGTGTGCTGATCAAACATTTCCTTACATTGTATGTTTTGTTCTGTTGTACACTACACAGTTCTCAGATGCTATCACTTCCTTTATTTCTATTGTTTAAAATATCATTTGATGACTGCATTTAACTCTAATAAAGATTTATTTATATTAAATTAAACTCACTTGTACTTCAAATTTTCTATGATCTTCCCAGTTGTGTGCTATTATCAAATTTGAACTACTGGAAGAGTTAAGCCCCTACAAGGCACAGAAGTACTACTGTAACATTTGCAATAATCTACTTATTTACTCTCCAATTTCTTAAGTATCAAAATAACCCTAAGATTTATGAGAAAAGGAAGTAAAAGTGGGTTATTTTCACCTATTCTTCCAAAAGGAATAAAATACTAACCACTTAGAAACAGCATGTGAGCTAGTTTATCATGCAGCTTTCAATTTGTGTTTGTGTGTGTGTGTGTATGTATGTTTTAAACAGTACTTTAAACCCTCATCGCTTTGGCAGATTTCAAATAATGTATGGCCAAAATTGTCAGGCTAAGTTTTTGAATGATCCATAGCCAGACAGACATGTAGATTATCAAGAAAAGAATTAGGAGACAGAAAACCCATTATGTTTAGACAGACCAGACAACAATTTCAAAGTTCACATTTGGACTTCAAATCTGAATCATGCCCCTGTACTTGTTCATCTTGTTCAAACATTCACCATATTTCAGAGTGAAGAGAAACAAAGGTTCTTTTTTGTTTGTAATTCTGCCCTGCCTTTTTCTTTCAAAGAATGTCAATAATCCTTATAGCATTGTAATTAAATTGCTTGAGAAAGTGCTAAGAAGCAATGAGTCTATCTTGTGACTGGAGAGTATAAATTTCCAGAAATCCTCATCAACTAACACATTCACACACTCTCTACATGCTCAACATCCAGGACTGTTTGTTCTTCTAAACAGTGGTACACAGCTATTATATCTCAGGAGCACAACTACCAAAAACTAGACCCCAATAACTCTCTGTGTTCAGGCAATAAAACAAAGGCAATAGTAAACAAATGGTTGGGATGGAGTCTGTTAATTTGAACAACTCTTGCCTCAGTAACATGTCAAAAAGCAAGTAATTGAGTGGTCAAAGACTAGCATTTCCTCAGTAGTTATACCTGCCCCAACTGGACTAAAAATGAGTGAGGAGGGAGTTTTAATAGCTATTAATAAACTCATAGTTATAAATCTGAAAAAAGTTATCTAAGATGTATTTATTTAAACTGAACAATACATTTATTTTATAACAAAATGTGTGCATATGTTTTATTTATAAATATACCTACATTCTGGAGAGTTCCAACAAGATGATGGAATAGGCAGACAAAATACACAGACTCTTCAAAGAAGAAAAGAGGAACCAATTAACACAGATACTGGAACCCTAAATTTTGGAAGGAAGGATGCAGAAGGGGACTAGTGGCATAGTGCCTAAAGCATTGACTGCAAAGCAGATTGGTGGTTCAAACCACCAACCACTCCTTGGAAGGAAAATTAGGCAATCTACTTTCATAGTGGAAACCCAAGGAGGGGGCACTATGAATTGGATTCAACTCACCAGCAGTGAGGTTTTTTTTTTTTTTTTTTTTTACTTTTTTTAATGAAGTAGAAGAACCTGCACGCAGACATTGAAAAGCAGGCATACAGAGTCATGGACCATCAGCGATCCTGACAGCACAAACAGCTTAGATATTGCCAAATGGTGTTAAGACTCAAGAATTAACCTAAAAAATCACCCTGTTAGCCAGGGGCTGCACAGAGGACTGGACTGATGGCTAGTGAATAAAAGGGGAAGCAGCAAAGAAGAAGACAGGCTGAGCTTGAAATTTTGGCAGTCCAAAGGGTGCAGCCATTTTGAATGTTTATGAGTGGTTTGACCATTTTAGATATTTAAAGTGACAGCATTCTCTCAGATTCCAGGGTCCTAAGAATATGTTCAGGAGCTCTGGTAACATAGTGCCTAAGTCATTTGACTACTAACCAGAAGGTTGGCAGTTCAAACCCACCAGCCACTCCTCAGAAGGAAGGTTGGGCAATCTACTTCAGCAGTGATACTGCCTCAGATACCCAGGGAGAGGTCACTATGAGTTGGATCTGACTCCATGCCACATAACAACAGCAACAAAAATATGTTTCACTTGCTAGGGACTGCGAGAACATGCTAGACTGGAAAGGTGTGATATTTCCCTTATTATTCTTATAGCATACATACTCTTGGTGAACAGAGGTGTGGGCATCCCTCACTCCCATCCTCCATCTAGGCCAGCAGGAATTCCATGCCAGTGTGTGTGCTCTGATGGAGCCTGCATGGCCTGCCCTGCCTGACCCAGATCCCAGATTTGTTTTTTTTTTTTTTTTAGTTAGTTTGTTTTTATCTGTTGTAAATTTTTTTCAATCATTTTTATTATTCTTTCTTCTTCCATTCCAAGGTTCTAGCTCTCAACTTTTACACTCCTCCCTGTTCCTCATTCTGATTTTTTTCTTTGTTGTGGTTCTCCCCATTCCTTGTTTTTTTTTGCATTTTTCTCATTTTTTTCATCATTATTCTCCTAATCTACCTTTTTTCTCTTATTCCCCCCTCCCAGGTATTGCAGTTCCCCCCCCCCTTTTTTTCAATTCATATTACTTTTGGCTTTTTAAAGTATTTCTCTAAATATTTTCACTCATATATTGCCTTTCCTCTTCTTTTTTTTTTCGGTGATTGTTCCTGTGTTTTTATGCAAGGTGTGTTTCCTATCCTCTTCATTTCACTTTTTTGGTGGTTTTTTGATTGTTGTTTTTGGGTAACTGAGAGGGAGACAACAATGATCCCCCTATGATTCAACCACATCTGCACACTCTGCAGGTCCACTTACGGAGTGAGAGCCACCACTTCCTTCTGCACCAACTAGCCAACAATACATGACAACCAATAAGAGCTTGACTCACCTTTTACTGCTCTTCACAAATAGTTAAGAGAGATCTGTGAAGACCCTCTCATTCTCTGTCACACCCACCAGGAGACAGGCAGTGAGTGCGTAAGTGCTGCCAATGTGTGAACATAAGAGCACAGTACCCTGCTTACTCAGATACAGCTAAAAAAAAAAAAAAAAAAGAAAATATTGGGTGAATCACTCCAACATGCAATCACCAATTAAATATAAATACAACAACGACAAAATATCTCATAGACAATAGACCACCACTGCCCACACAAAGAAGCAATATAAAGCAGTAGAAACAAGGGAGCAAGCTAGCAAGCTACAGACCCAGAGCACCTCCTGAGGAAGAAGCAGCATTGGAACTGACTGACTAGGAAATCAAAAACATTATATTTATGTACCTTCAATGGACTGAGAGATCAAGGAAAACATTGACAAAATTAAGGAAAACACAATCAAAACCCTAGAATAATTTTGGAAGAAAGTACAAGAACAAAATGACAAAATAAATTAAAAAATTAGAAATATTACAAAACCTACAGATAGATATCCAGAAGATTAACACTAAATTTTCAGAAATTAAAAATTGAAAGGGCAAAGGAGTGGAATCAAATCAATGGAAGACAGAATTAATGAGATTGAACACAAATGCCTGAATACTTCTTTCAGGCATCAAGGGATCAATCAGAAAAAAGATCAAAACAAAATGAAGAAAGTCTAAGGTTCATGTGGGATACCATCAAAAGAAATAACCTACATGTAATCAGAATTCCAGAAGAGGAAGAGAAAAAGAAAACCACTGAGAAAATTGTCCAAGATTTGTTGGAAGAGAACTACCCTGATATGATGAAAGATAAGAATATAACCATTCAGAAGTCCAATGAAACCCAAACAGGATAGACCCCCAAAGAAAAGCACCAAAACATGTCATCATCAAGCTCATCCAAACCAAAGACAAAGAAAGAATCCTGAAAGAATCACAGGAAAAATGAAAAGTTGCCTACAGAGGACAACCAATAAGAATAAGTTCTGATTTTTCAGCAGAAACTATGCAAATGAGAAGGCAATGAGATGGTATATATAAAACCCTGAAAAAGAAACATTTCCAACCAAGAATTATGTACCCAATAAAATTGTCCCTCAGATATGATGTCAAATTACGAGATTTGGAGATAAGCAGAAATTAAGGGAATTAGTTAAAACCAGACCGAACTTACAAGAGATACTAATGGGAGTCATTTGAACAGAGAGCCAATAATAGCAAACAACAATTTACCATGAATACACAAGATCACACAACCCAGAAACCAAAATATCTATGGAAGTATCCAAAGTAAAATAAGCTTACAAGTTAGTAAACAGGGATCTAGAGACATCAATTGCCAAATGAGGATAACTACAAACCAAAAAGAGGGAAAAATAGTGTAGTTAAAGAAGTTCTAAATGGTGAGGAAGTTGAGAGTTGCAAGATAGAATGAACTGTTCTAAATTCAGGGAAAAAAATTATAAATCACAAGGTAACCTCAAAGAAAAATGATACACCTTCATATCACAATAAAAAAGAGGACAAGCACAACTATTTAACAAATACTAAAACCATAGCAATGAAGGAAATGATAACACAATTCATAAACAAAAGGAGCTCAGCACAGAAAATTATATGGAACAAAGAAACCAGGAACACCATGAAAAAAACACACAACAAAATGAAGGCAACCAATTAATACTTATCAATAGTTACACTGAATAGTAGTGGA
>NW_006921973.1:1072024-1075906 GCF_000298275.1 Orycteropus afer afer
CAATATCCCTCATGAATATAGATGCAAAAATCTTCAACAAAATCCTAGTCAATGGACTCCAACAACATAATAAAAAAATAATATGTTATGACCAAGTGGTGTTCATATTAGATACACAAGGATGTTATAATATTAGAAAAACTATCAACGTTATCCACCACATAAATAAAACAAAGGGAAAGAACCACATGATCATGTCAATTGATGTTGATAAAATCCAACATACAGTCCTGATAAAACTCTCAGCAAAATAGGAATAGAATGACATTCCTATTCCTCAACATAACAAAAAGCATATGTAAAAAAAAAATATTAGCCAACAGTATTCTCAGTGGAGAGTGACTGAAACTATTCCCCCTGTGAACGGGAACCAGATATGGATGCCTTCTATCACTTTTACTCAACATTGTATTGGAAATATTAGCCAGGGCAATAAGACAAGAAAGTGAATTTAATTGGTAAGGAATAAGTAAAACTATCTCTACTTGCTGATGATATGATTCTATACATAAAAAACCCAAGAGATTCAGTAAAACACACTACCAGCACTAACTAAGAGATTTAGCCTAGTCACAGAATACAAGATCAATATACAAAAATCAGCAAAGAGATTACTAATAAAGAAATATGGAATGAAATACCATTTAAAATAGCTACCAAGAAATAAAATATTTGAGAATAAATCTTACCAGAGACACAAAAGACCTGTGCAAAGAAAACTACAAAAGACTACTTCAAGAAACTGTAAAAGATCTACTTAAATGGAAGAAAATACCATGCTCATGGATAGGAAGACTGAACATTGTGAAAATGTCAATTCTACCCAGAGTAATCTATGCTTTCAATGCAATCTCAATCCAGATCCCATCAACATTCTTTAAGGGTATGGGAAAACCAATTACTAACTTTATATGGAAAGGAAAGTGACCTCAGATAAGCAAAGCATGACTGAAGAAGAACAATAATGTAGAAAGTCTCACACTCCCAGATCTCAAAACCTACTATAGAGCCACAGTAGTCAAAACTGCCTGGTATTGGTACAATGACAGACACATAGACCAATGAAATAAAATTGAGAACCCAGAAGTAGATCCATCAATCTATAGTCTACTAATCTTTGATAAAAGGCCAAAATCCATAAATTGGGGAAGAGATTGTGTAACAAATTGTACTGGCAAAACTGGTTACCCATTTTCAGAAAAAATAAATAAGATATTTACCTCACACCATACACAGAAACTAACTCCAGAAGGATCAAAGACTTAAATGTGAAACCTAACATTATAAAGTTCTTCAAGGAAAAACTAGGGGCAAATATAGGGGCCCTACTATATGGTATAAATAGACTAACAAGCAAACCCAAAATGCACAAACAGAAGATAAGCTAGATGAATGGGACCTTCTCAATATTAAATTTTTATATGCTTCCAAAGACTTCTCCAAAAGAGTCAAAAGAGAACCTACAGATTGGGAAAAAAAAATACTTGGCAACAACATATTTGACAAGGGACTTATCACTAAACTTTATGGAACACTCCAACACCTCAACAACAAAAAGACAAATAATCCAATTAAGAAAATGGCAGAAGCCACGAATAGACACTTCACCAAAGAAAATATTCAGATGGCCAACAAACATATGAAGAAATACTCATGATCATTAGCCATTAGAGAGATGCAAATCAAAACAACAATGCAATACCATCTTACCCTTGCACTAGTAGCAAAGTTCAACAAGACAGAAAATCACAAAGGCTGGTGAGGATGGTCAGAGATTAGGACTTTCATACACTGCTAGTGGGATGATACAACCACTGTGGAAAGTAGTTTGGTGATTCCTTAAAACATTGGAATTAGAAATACTATTTGACCCTGCAATTACTAGATATATATCCTAAAGAAGTGAGAACCAGGAAAAGAACAGATATATGCACACCTATGTTCATCACATTATTTACAATAGCAAAAAGATGGAAATGAACTAGGTGCCTATCAACAGAATAATGGATAACCTAACACACAACCCAAAGAATATTGTAGAATCTGCAAAACACTGCATAACATGGATGTACTTGGAGGACACTATACTGAGTGAAATAAGGCAATCACAGAAGGACAAATACTGAATAAGTTCACTCTTGTAAAAAGTCAAGGAAAGGTTTATATATGGAAGGAAATTTTCTTTGTTGGTTACCAGAGGTGGGAGCTGAGGGGAGGGAACAATGTTAGATAGGTAAAGACAAGTACTGATTTGGGCAATAAGAAGGGCAATGTACCAAATGTGAGTGATCAACACAGTGGCACAGAGGAAGAGAAAGACATAGAGAGGTGTATGAGAGGTACAGACAACAAAGATGAACCCTTTTGCACATACAGTACTGCATCATCAGTGATGGCAAACATGAATATAGGGGTGGATAGATGGGTGGACAGGCTGAACTATTAGGTATATCTATACAGGTTTCAATTATTGGGTATGTCTATAGAGGTTTCAAAAGCTTACAGAGTGAGACAGACTAAGAAGAAGGAGGAGGCCATCCACTTTTCAAAGAATTGGCAAGGGAAAACCTTATGAATAGCAGAGAAACACTGTCTGATACATTACTGTGCAACTTCATGAATAACTTGGAAACATTGTCTGATAAAGTGCAGGATGATAAGCCACTTAGGTTGGAAGGCTCTCAAAATAGGAGCAGAAAAGAGATGCATCATCATAATAGAACCAGCTTTAATGATGTGGATAAGGTAAAGCTTTTGAGATCTTCATTTGCTGATGTGGCACGATGAAAATTGAGGAGAAACAGCTGCAAATATCCATTAAAAATTGGAACATGTAATGTACAATGCATGAATCTAGGAAAATTGGAGGTTGTCAAAAATGAAATGGAACACATAAAGATTGATATCCTAGACATTAGTGAGCTGAAATGGACTGGTTTTGGCTATTTTGAATCAGACAGCCATGTTGTGTACTATGCCATAATGACTATTTGAAGAAGAACGGTGTGGTGCTCCTCATCACAAAGGATGTTTCAAGATCTGTCCTGAAGTACAATACTTTCAGTGATAGGATAATATCCATATGCCTACAAGGAAGACCATTATTCAATATTCATATGACTATTATTCAAATTTATGCACCAATTACTGAAGCCAAAGATGAGGAAATTGAAGATTTTTATCAGCTTCTGCAGTATGAAATTGACAGAACATGCAATCAGGATGTGTTAATTATCACTGGTGACTGGAATGCAAAAGTTGGAAACAAAGAAGAATCACCAGTTGTTGGGAAAGTTGGTCTTGGTGACAGAAATAATGCTGGAAATCAAACAATAGAATTTGCAAGACCAATGACTTATTCATTACAAATACCTTTTTTTCAACAACACAAATGGTGGCTATACACGTGGACTTCACCAGATGGAATATACAGGAATCAGATTGACTACAGATCAGATTGATCTGCGGTAAGTGGTGGAGGAAAAGCTCAATATCTTTAGACAAAACCAGTCCAGGGGCTAATTGTGGAACAGACCATCAACTGCTCATATGCCAGTTCAACTTGAAGTTAAAGACAGTTAAAACAAGTCCACAAGAGCCAAAATATGATCTTGAATATATCCCTCCTGAATTTAGTGACCATCTAAAGAATAGATTTGATGCGTTGAACACCAATGACTGAAAATCTAAATTGTGGGATGACATCAAGAACATCATCCACAAAAAAATCAAGAAGTCACCAAAAATAGAAGAAAAGAAGACCAAAATGGATGACAGAAGAGACTTTGAAACTTGCCCTTGAGTAGAGATTAGCTAAAGCAAATGGAAGAAATGACAAGATAAAAGAGCTGAAGAGAAGATTTAAAAGAGCAGCTCAAGCAG
>NW_006921973.1:1077411-1078939 GCF_000298275.1 Orycteropus afer afer
GAAAGAGGGGGAGGCCTTCAAGGAGATGGATTGATATGGTGGCTGCGACGATGGGCTCAAGTATAGCAGGGATTGTGGGGCTGGCGCGGGATCAGGCAGTGTTTCGTTCTGCTGTGCATGGGGTCGCTATGAGTCGGAAACGACTCGATGGTACTAAACAACAACAACAACAAACTGAAAGAACTGAGAAAAAAAAATTAAGCTTCAAGTTGTAGTATTGAAAGATTCTATGGGCAAAATATTGAATGATGCAGGAAACACCAAAAGAAGATGGAAGGAATACACAGAGTCACTGTACCAAAAAGAACTGGTAGGTCTTCATCCATTTCAGGAGGTGCCATATAATCAAGAACCAATGGTACTGAAGGAAGGAGTTGAAGCTGCACTGATGCAATTGGCAAAGAACAAGTCTCCAGCAATTGACAGAATACCCACTGAGATGTTTCAAGAAACAGATGCCCCACTGGAGGTACACACTCAGTTATGCCAAGAGATTTGGAAGACAGCTACCTGGCCAACTGACTGGGAGATATCCATATTTGTACCCATTCCAAAGAAAGGTGATTGCACAGAATGTGGAAATTTCAAACAATATTATAAATATCACATGCAAGTAAGGTTTTACTGAAGATAGTTCAAAAATGGTTACAGCAGTATACTGACAGAGAATTTCCAAAGGTGCAAGCTGGATTCAGAAGAGGACGTAGAACAAGAGATATCATAGCTGCTGTCAGATGGATCTTGGCTGAAAGCAAAGAATACCAGAAAGATATTTACTTGTGTTTTATTGACTACACAAAGGCATTTGACTGTGTAGATCATAACAAATTGTGGACACATTGAGAAGAATGGGAATTCCAGAACATTTGATTGTGCTCATGAGGAACCTGCACATAGATCAGGAGGCTGCTGTTCAAACAGAACAAGTGTACACTGCATGATTTAAAATCAAGAAGGGGGTGTGTCAGGGTTGTATCCTTTCCCCATACTTATTCAATCTGTATGCTGAGCAAATAATCTGAGAAGCAGGATTATATGAAGAAGAATGTGACATCTGGATTGGAGGAAGAATCATTAATAACCTGAGATACACTTATAACACAACTTTGCTTGCTGAAAGTGAGGATGACTTGAGGCACTTATTAATGGTGATTGAAGAAGACAGTCTGCTGTAAGGATTATATCTCAATACAAAGAAAACAAAAGTCCTCACAACTGGACCAATAAGCAGCATCATAAGAAATAGAGAAAAGATTGAAGTTGCCAAAGACTTCACATTGCTTGGTTCTACAATTGATGTCAATGGAAGCAGCAGTCAGAACATTAGAAGACATATAGCACTGGGCAAGTTGGCTACATGGGACCTCTTTCAAGTGTTGAGGAGCAAGGATTTCTCCTTGAGGACTAAGGTGTACCTGACACAAGCCATGATATTTCCAATCGCCCCATATGCATGTGAGAGCTGGACAATGAATAAGGAAGACCAAAGAAGAGTTGATGCTTTTGAGTTGTGGTGCTGCCAAAGAAT
>NW_006921973.1:1103279-1113826 GCF_000298275.1 Orycteropus afer afer
AAATTCCCCTGCTAGTTGGGGTTCAGTCCAAATCTGCATCCTTTCCTTCAAGGCTCAGGGGTCCAAGATTATCCTCTGCGTCTGTGCTAATTGGTTTCCCTTTTCTTTGTTGAAGAGGGTCTGTGCAATCCTTCTGCCTAGTCCGCCATCTTGCCCCGCCTCCCCTTCTTCATTCTTAATGACATGTTTAGGTTCTGGATCTTTATGCAAAAATCAGCATTTTATGAAAATGGAGGATGACCAGAGTAGATCACAAAATGGAGGATGATTACATCATTACATAACTACAAAATGACATCATTACATAACTGAAAAATGCAGCATTTCATTATTACATAATTTCTAATTTTCATCATCATATAACTGCCAAATTACAAAGAATCATTGCCCAGCCAAGTTGACACCTTACTTTAACCATCACAAGCAAGATTACTCTTGCCTTGCCACTCAGCATTTGTTACTGCCAGGTGTATGTCACTAATGCTCCAAATAGTCATATAGGAGATTTTCCACTACTGTCCTAAATACAAAATATTGAATAACAAGATAATTGATAAGTCAGGGGTAGGTGTATACATACATATCAATATATATGAATAAATACATACACATGTTTATATATATGTGTATATATATGTTTTTGTTGGGTGCTATCTAGTAATTCTGACTCATGGTGATCTCACTTGACAAGAGTAGAACAGGCGATACAAATAAAGTGAGTAATGGTGCTGACTAGATGTAAGGCTCTATGATGAAGAGTGAAAGTGTGGATTAAAACATCATTATGAGCATGTTTAAGGACTTTATATAATACTCTATAAGTAAAGTAGAATTAATAAATAATTTAATAATGGAAATGTTATGATTGTGTTGTGAACATAATTAGATTCCTAAAGATTGTTAGGGGGTTTTGAATAGGGATAATTTAGACATGTTGTTGTTGTTATGTGCCATTTAGTCAGACCCAACTCATAGCGACCCCTCCTTGGGTATCACTCCAGATGTAGATTGCCCAACCTTCTTTCCAAGGAGTGGCTGGTGGGTTTGAACTCCCAGCCTTCTGGTTAGCAGTCAAATGTCTTAAGCACTACACCGCCAGAACTCCTAATTTGGACATAAAGAGACTGAAGTTACAAAGACATCGAGAAGTCCAAGTAAGAAATGATAAGGATGATACTGACAGCTTTTATGGAAATTAGAAGGCATATTTGAGAAATGTCTAGGCAGGCACATAAGTAATACTGGGTGACGTTGTAGATGTCACTAGCAAGTAGATTACATCATCCAGATTTCTTAATTTGAAGGAATGGAAACTAATTCTTTCATATGTAGAGAGAAAAAAAAAAAAATGCTTAAGTGTTATTGTTTGGCTCAACAATATTCCAAGTGTTTTCCTGAATCATCCTTGGAAAATGTACAGAAACAAAGAATAAGGAGCCAGAATAAAGGGTAAAATCATGTCTCAAATCTAGTCAACATGGATATAAGCATAGAACATTTGAACATTGCATCACACGTGCAGTCCATGCAAGGGTCTTGGTGCCACCATCAGCTTCTGGAAATTAGATGTTGAGGACACCATTCCTGCAAAAACTCCATCGCACCCTCATGACTTCCATTTTTAATTACAAACTCCAGATTCACCATTACAAATGAGGGCATGTGATTTGCCAAATCATAGTCATAGCTCAGCTCATTCACCTCTATCTTGCCATTATGATGGAGGATTATTAGATAATGGCAAAAAATGAAAACTATACCCTGGTCACTGTGGGCATTGGTGGAAATGATTTGATTTTTTTCACTGAACTGGAATATAGTGGTATATTACAGTTATGTACATATTATATTGCATATATACACTGCAAAAGACCTCTCAAAGGTGTTAAAAAGCAAAGGTGTCACTTTGCTAAGGTGCATCTGACCCAAGCCTCAGTATTTTCAATTGCCTCATATGCATGTGAAAGCTGAACCATGAATGACAAAGACAGAAAAATAAGTGATGTCTTTGAATCGTGGTGTTGACAAAGAATATCAAATATACAGTGAACTACCAAAAGAATGAACAAATCTATCTTGGAAGAAGTACTTTCAGAATGCTCCCTGGAAGTAAGGATGATGAGACTTCATCCCACATACTTTGGACATGTCATCAGGAGGCACTATTCCCCAGAAATATGCTTGGTAAGTAGAGCATCATTGAAAAAGAGGAAGACATTCAATGAGATGGATTGATACAGTGGCTGCAACAATGCTCTAAAACATGGCAACTATTGTGAGGATAGTGCATGACTAGGCATTGTTTCATTCTATTGTACATAGGGTCACCTAATAAAAACAATGTCTTGTATCATAACATTTTTTCAGTGCATGTGTGTGTGTATGTATGTCTTTCTTAATACAAACTATCATCTGATTATCTCACAAGTCCACAATAAGATAATATCTCATTGTGATTTTGTAGTTTACACAAATAATGAATTTACAATACTAATGTTGCTGCTTCTCAGTAATTATCCAAAATATGCAAGCTAATTGTACTGGATTATCCATGTACTCTTATTATTATATTTTCATTACACTTTTCTGCTGCCAATTTGAAAACCATAAAATATTATATTTTCTTTACACCATTGACTTACATTTAGATGATTTTAGTCTAGGTGCTAGGCTTTAGAGCAAAAAAAATATAGTAAACATGAAACATAGCCAGCTATTTACAAAAGAATCTCCAATTTTGGTTCACGCTTATCAAGTAGACTAAAATCTATATTCATCATCAATAATAATATGACCATTCAAATGGATACATAATATGATGATATTTAAATTTATAAGTAACTTCTGTATAAATTATCTTAACAGTTACCGTCATTGTCCCATTTACTTTACAAAGTAAATTTTCTAGAGAAAAGCATCATTTTTCCTATTTGAGTTTAGTCACCCCAGCTTCAAACTGAAACTCAAACTCTCCTACCATTGGAGACTCTATTGTGGCTTCAATAATTCTTTACACAATTCTCATCACTGTATGAAAACTTTAAGCAGCTAAGGTAGTTAATCTCAATTGCTCTGGAATTTAACTTCTTGCATTTGAATCAGTTTTTCCAACTACAAGTTGTGTCTCCTTGGCTAGGTTACTTAATGGTTCCAAATCCTCAACTGCCTGTATGCAAAATTGGGAAAATTGTAACTACCTCCATAAGACTTTAAAAAGAGTATCAAATCAAAACCCAAACCCAATGTTGTTCAGTCTGGTCCATTCCTGCTTATAGTGACACTATAATTAAAATAAGAAAAGTATTTAGAAAACATTGTTGTTATGTACCATCAAGTCAGACCTGACTCATAGCAACCCCTCCTTGGGTTTCCGAGGTGTTGTCACTATGGAAGTAGATTACACAACCTTCCTGCCTCCTTCCAAGTAGTGGCTGGTGGGTTTGAACTGCCAGTCTTCTGTTTAGCAGTCAAGTGCCTTAGGCACTATGCTACCGGAGTTCCTCAGCAGATGCTAAATATTAAACAAATACTATTTTATATTATTATTATTATAACTTCAAAAATTTTTTACCTCAATTTGTCTTTCATTTAATTATCAGTCTCTTTCTTATTTCCTTCAAAAACAAATTTCTTAAAATACTAGTTCACCGGAGACAAGATGGTGGCATAAACAGTGTCAGGCTACTCTATCCAAAAACATTATTTAGAAAGTAGGTGAATTCTTGGTCTCAAAATTCTGAAAAATAGTTGAAGAATTACCAGCTCTAAGCAAATAGTAAATTAAGAAAAAGCCTGAGCTCAGACAGTAGAAATTTTCTCTATTTTTTTTTCTATTTTCTGTTTTTTTTTTTTTTTTTTTTTCCTCTTCCCACTGTAACCACTCTGTCCATCTGCCCAGTCTTCATGGCAGTGGGCATGTGATGAGGCTGAAATGTGGAGATCCTGCCAGACTGCTGCCTAGACAGGGGGTGTTCTCTGGCAACAGACTTTGTTTCTGACAGTCAGACTGTGCATCTGTCTATGCATATCAGTCTAAGGGGTGGCAAATCTACTCAGCAGTATCCAAATTTCATGGGATTGGGGGAAGAAGAACAAAGTCCAACAGGCAGTGCTCATACTTCCTTACAAGAGAGTAATTAGTGTAAGTGAAGTGTGTAGAAGTGTAGACTTGACTTCTAAGAGTTGAAGGAGAAGGTCTATTATTAGTGTGTCTGAGAGAATTAGAAACTTTCAATAGCAGTGTGGAATAACACAGAATGTCAGAGTAGAGAGTTCTCAGAGACCTGGGTGGTGTGTTTGGCTGCTCATCTAAATAGTAGAGGTTCACATCTACTCAAAAGAGGCTGGAAAGAAAGGCCTGGTGATCTACTTCTAAAAAATAATAATAATAATAAGCTGTAAGGCTACTGTTTTTGTTTGTTTTTAGGGTATTCTAGAGGTCCAGATCTCAAGTTAAATAATAATAGCACTGAAACAAAAATCAAAATAAAGTGTTTTGGAAATTTGTGATGCTGATGATCTCTTCTAGGTTAACTACGTGTCTCCTAGGTTAACTACGTGAACCAGCTAGGTACCATATTCCATTCCTCAGCTCTCTTATGGTGATGGAATCAGCACCACATAATCATAGTGCAATTGGCTGGTGTCAGAGCAGGTAGTAGGGACCATAGAATTC
The DNA here is from genome assembly GCF_000298275.1 of Orycteropus afer afer. Classification (NCBI taxonomy): domain Eukaryota; kingdom Metazoa; phylum Chordata; class Mammalia; order Tubulidentata; family Orycteropodidae; genus Orycteropus; species Orycteropus afer. Next base: position 1,107,955 of record NW_006921973.1, read on the forward strand.
ATTGCACAGGGATCATCTCCAGGACAGGCCATATGTTAGGTCACAAAAAAAGCCTCAATAAATTTTAAGTAACAGAAAAATACTGGTATATTTTCTGATCACAATGAAAGGAAAGTAGAAAGAAAACTGGAAAATACACAATATGCAGAAGTTAAACAGCACATTAAGAAGCAAGCAATGGATGAAGGAAGAAAATGAAAGAAACTGGAAATATTTAGAGTTGATTGAAAACAGAAACACATCATATCAAAATTTATGAATCTCACTGATGGTAGTCCTCAGAAGGAAGGTTGGGCAATCTACTTCCGTAGTGAAAGTGCCTCAGAAACCCAAAGAGGGGTCAGTATGAGTCAGGACTGACTTGATGGCACATAACAACAACAACCGACAGTATTGCTAAGAGGAAAATTCATAGTGATAAATGCCTTACATTAAATGATTTAAATTAAAACAGAAGAAAGATCTAAAATCAATAATCTAACTCTACAACTTGAAGAGTAAGCTGAGTCCAAATCTATCACAAAGAGGGGAATGGCAAAGATCATATCAGAGATGAATGAAAAAGGAATTACAAAAATAATAGAGATGGAGGAGTCCAAGGTGAATGCTTAGTGAGGCACACCATAAACTCCCCCTAAAACAAAGACTTGAGCAGCTAAGTGAAAAGGATACAGATGATAATCATGGAATTCTGGGCATCATATGGAAGGCTGAAGAATTAGACAGAGAGCTTAGTGGAAGGAAAGACTGAGAGACTACAGTGGACAAAGATATTTGTGGGCCATTAGCTCAGACTTGTGAGTAAGATGCAGTGTGGCCATGTTGAAGCAAGCCAGGCAACATTCTTGGAGGAGAAACATAGGAAATTCATAGCAGAAGACACAGATACTGTATAAAACAAAACTGGAATGAAACAAGGTTGCCAGGATTCAAGCCAACCCTAAAAAAGGAAAGTCCAGGAAAGCTGGTGAGAGCTCCAGTCATCCCATCAACCACAGAACAGGAAGGGAGCCAGGAATTGGGGAAGGGACTACTCAGCAGTGTCTGTACTTGATCATTTGGAGAGTACACATTCATTAAGTAATAAAACTAGAGAGTAACAACTGAAGATCCCACATACAGCCAGACTCTGTGCCACTCCCTCCACCTTTATCTAATCAGGTTTGGGCTTCTAGGAGTTCTCACATATCCATATCCAGTAACAGTCAGGTGAGCTCACTGCACAGTCACCCCACAACCAATGGTGCACACTCTTGCCTCACACACCCACCTGGAGAGTAGCAGCATGTACCCTCATGCTGCCCATTCAGCAACCGATGGCACATGCTCTCCAGTTCCACCCACCTGGCAACCTGAAGAAGGTACTCACAGTGACCATAACCTGGTTGCCAACAGGAGTGCTTCCCACAATCCCACTCAATGACCAGCTAAGCTGGTAAATCACATCACCAGCAATCACCCAGCACATCTTCACAGGTGCCACCCATGCCCCCACCCAAAAAGACGCAAGAGATTCCAGTCCCCTCACTCAACGACCACACAGTTGCAATGTTACACTTCTCATATCCAGGTGGTTCCTGCAGGCTGGCTGCATGTGCTCTGAGATCCCTCAATCCCACATTAGCTACGAAGATGCCAATTAGTGCATGCACAGATGACTTATACCATCCATTTAGGCAGTACTGCCTACCAGTGTTTACAGACACATCCTGCCCAGGTCTTCAGCAGACACATTAACTGTTAACCCCAATCTGGAATGACCATATGATTTCACAAGTGCTATGCAGGACCATGACCACCCAGCACTTGCCACCTCACACCAGGGAAGGGACTGGCTCTCACACTTCCACTCAATCCTGTAAAGGAAGACATATGAGGCTAAAGATACAGAACTCGTACATAGTTTTGACTGACCATACCTATTAGTGATAGGAAATCAAATTCAGCCAAATGACACCAGCAAAATCATACATAGACCAGTACCATGAAACAATAATAATTAAAATAATACAAAAGATGAAAGACAGTCTAAAGAGAAAATAAGAAACAAAGATTCTGTTATATCAAAATGAAACAAAAAGTCAGGATAAAACATACAATCAATAAAGGAATATATAAGTAAAGTAATTAACATCTTACTGCTTTGGAGACAGCTGACTATAACAAATAATATGAAGAAATAGGATAAGCTGGCCCAAGCGAGTACATAACATAAAGGGATGCAAAAACTTTCTCAGGAAGAAATGAGAATAGAACTACCTTATAGGTAATCCAATAGACTTATATATGGCTCCTCACAGAAATGAAGGAAAACAAAGAAAAAACACCTAGAAGACTTCAGGAAAACAATACAAGAAAAAAAATGACAAACTCAATGGACAATTAGAAACTATTAAAAAAAAAATAGAAATTCAGAAGCTTAAATATAAAGTACCAGAAATAGACAATTCAGTGAAAGGAAGCAGAAGTAGAATTGAATCAATGGAAAAAGAATAAGTGAAATACTTGATAAATCCTTTGATACTAATTTGTTTTAGAAACAACCAGACAATGTAGAAAAAATGAATAAAGCCTGAGAGTTATAAGGGACAACATCAAAAGGAATAATTTACACATAATAGGTATTCCACCAAGGGTTGATCTTGTTGTTAAATGCAATCAAGTTGGCTCTGACTCATAGTGACCCTATTTACAACACAATGAAACACCGCCCAGTCTTGTGCCATCCTCACAATCCTTGCTACGCTTGAACCCATCATCACAGCCACTCAATCAATCTCATTGAAGCTCTTCTCCTTTTTGCTGACCCTCTGTTTTACTAAGCATGACCCCTTCTTCAAGGGACCAGTCCCTTCTGATAACATGACCAAAGTAGGTGGGATAAAGTCTAGGCACTCTCTTTCTAAGGACCATTCTGGCTGCATTTCTTCCAAGACAGATTTGTTCATTCTTCTGCTATTCCATGGTACTTTCAGTATTCTTTGCCAACACCACAATTCAGGATACCAAATCTTCTTCAGTTTTCTTTATTCATTGTCCAGTTTTTACATGCAAATGAAAATGCCACAGCTTGGGTTGGGGGAATCTTAGTCTTCAAAGTGAGATGATTGCTGTTTAACACTTTAAAGAGGTCCTTTGCAGCAGATTTACCCAATAAAATACAATCTCTGATTTCTTGTCTGCTGTTTCCATTGTTGTTGATTGTGGATGCAAGTAAAATGAAATCTTCAACAGCTTCAGTATCGTCTCTGTTTATTGTTTATTGGTCCAGTGAGGATTTTTTTTTTTAATGTTGAGGTGTTATTCATACTGAGGACTGTAATCTTTGATCTTCATCAGTTAGAGCTTCAAGTAATCTTCACTTTCAACAGCAAGGTTTTGTCATCTGTATATTAGAGGTTGTTAGTGAGTCTTCCTGCAATCCTGATGCTGTGTTCTTCTTCATGTAATCTGATATCTCTGATTATTGGCTCAACATACAGATTGAGTAAGTATGGTGAAAGGATACAACATGACACACACCCTACCTCATTTGAAACCATGCACTATCCCTTTATTCTGTTCAAACAACAGCCTCTTGGTCTATGTACAAGTCCATCATGAGCACAATTAAGTGTTTTGGAGTTCCTATTTGCAATATTATCCATAATTTGTCATGATCCATTAGCCAATGCATTGCATAGTCAATAAAACACAAGTAAACATCTATTTGGTATTCTTCTTTCAGTCAAGAGCCATTTGACATCAGCAATTATATTCCTCATTATACATCCTCTACTGAATTCAGCTTGAATTTCTGGAAATTCCCTGTGAATATAATGCTACCATTTTTGAATAATCATCTATAAAGTTTTATTTGCATTGTTGCTAATTATATTTTTTGATAATTTCCACATTTTGTTAGATCACCTTCTATTGAATTAGCATAAACATGTATCTCTTCCAATCAGTTGGCCCAATAGCTGTATTCCAAATTTCTTGCCATAAAAGAATAAGCACCTCCAGTGCTTCATCCATTCATTGAAACATCTCAATGGGTATTCTGTCAATTCCTGGAGCTTTGTTTGTCGCCAATTCTTTCAGTGCAGTTTGGACTTCTTTCTTCAATATCATTAATATTTGATCATATGTTGCCTCCTGAAATAGTTGAACATTGGTCAATTCTTTTTGATGCAGTAACTCTGTGTATTCCTTCTATCTTATGATTCCTGCATCATTCTATATTTTGCCCATAGAATTCAATACTGCAACTCGAGGCTTAAATTTTTGTTTAGTTCTTTCAGCTTGAGAAATGCTAAAAATGTTCTTTGCTTTTGGTTTTCTAGCTCCAGGTCTTTGCACATTTGATTGTAATACTTCACTTTGTCTTCTCGAGCTGTCCTTTGAAATCTTCTATTCAGCTCTTTTAATTCATCATTCTGCTTTTGCTATTCTCCATTCAAAGCAAGTTCCAAAGTCTCTTCTGACATTCATTTTGATCTTTTCTTCATTCCCTGTCTTTTTAATAACCCTTTATTTCTTCATCTATGATGTTCTTGATATCTCCCTTTCACCTCTCTGGTCTTCAGATATTGGTGTTCAATGTCTAAAATCTATTCTTCAGATGGTCTCTAAATTCAGGTGGTATACAATCAATGTTGCATTTTAGCTCTGGTGGACTTGTTTTAATTATATTCAGCTTCAACTTGTTATTGCAGATAATAATTAATGGTCACCTCCTGACCTTTTTGTAACTGAAAATTGAGTTTCTCCATCACCTCTTTCTATGGATGTAGTAATTTGGTTCCTGTGTATTCCATCTGGCAAAGTCCAAAGATATAATTGTCATTTATGATGTTGAAGAAATGTGTTTGCAATGAGCAAGTCATTGATCTTGCAAAACTCCATGTGATGTCTGGCATCATTTCTCCAAGGCCATATTTTCTAACTGCTGATGTTTCTTCTTTATTTCCACCTTCCACAGTCTAATTACCAGCAGTTATCAATGCATCTTGATTGTATATTTGGTCAATTTCAGACTTCAGAAGTTAGTAAAAATCATCAATTTCCTCATCTTTGGCTTTAGTGGTTGGTGTGTAAACTTGAATAAGGTTATTAATTAGTCTGTCTTGTAGGCATCCTTTCACTAACAGCATTGTACTTTAGGATATATTTTGAAATGTTTTCTTTGACGGTGAATGTGACACCATTCCTCTTCAATTTGTCATTCCCAGCATAGTAGACCATATGATTGGTCAATTCAAAATGGCCAATCCCAGATCATTTCAGCTCACTATTGCCTAAGATTAGATCTTTACGTATTCCATTTCATTTTGAGAACTTCCAGTTTTCTTAGATTCATATTTCATAAAATCCAGGTTCCATTTTTTTAATGGATGTTTGCAGACATTGCTTACAGACTCATAGCAATAAACAAGTCATCTTAGTATGACAAACTAATGGAGGAGTGGTGGTCCACAAGGAAAGGAGAGAAAAATAAAAATATAGAGAAAATGTTTGAAGATACGATAATATAAACTTTCCAAATATCTTGAAATATGATCTAATTTCCATTCAAGAATCTTTATGAACTCCTTACAGGATAGATCCTAAAAGAAATTCAGTAAGGCACATCATAATCAAACTTTTCAAAACCAAAGGCATGGACAACTTCCAAGAGCAGCTTGTGAAAAGCAAAATTTCAGAAACAACCGAAACCAAACAAACCAAACTCACAGCATTCAGGTCAGATCTGACTCATAGTGACCCCTCCTTAGGTTGCTGAGGCAGTATCACTATGAAAGTAGATGGCCCAACCACTCCTCGTAAGGAAGGTTTGACAATCTACTTCTGTAGTGATGTTGTTGTTGTTGTTGTTATGTGCCGTCCAGTC
>NW_006921973.1:1115482-1126982 GCF_000298275.1 Orycteropus afer afer
CAGTCAAGTGCCTTAGGCACTGTGCTACCAGAGCACCCAGAAAGAGACAGCCTGGCTCTCCGGCGGCTGGAACCGACAGCATTGTGTGTGGCAGGTGAGTGCCTTAGGCCTGAGGCCAATCCCTAGGACCAATCAGTATAATGCATTACATAAATAAATCAAAGAATCACACAATCATCTCAATAGATGTAGAAAAGGCACTTGATAAAATCTAGGACCCTTTCCTGATTAAAACTCTCAGAAAAATAAGAATAGAAGGGCATTTCCTCAACATAATTAGTGGTATATATGCACAACCAGTAGCCAATGTTATGCTTAATGGATAAAGGGATCCTCCCCTTTGAGAATAGGATGAAAGAAGCATGCCAACTATCTCTTATTTTTATTATTGGATGGCCTACTCAGAGCAATAAGGTAAGAAAGGGAAATAAAGGGTATTCAAATTGGAAAGGAAAAAGTATATCTATCCCTGTTTGCAGACAACATGATTCTATACAGAGAAAATCCCAGATTCCACATGAAATTTACTGGGTGTCAAATAATAGTAGGAGAAGCTGGTGCGTTCAAACCACCTACCTTGGGGTAAGCAGCCAAATGCTTTAACTACTATGTCACTGGACCTCCTCATGGACAGGAAAGAGACCATGAAAAGCCAAAACAATAGTGAAGAAAAACAAACTAGGTGGCCTCACACTTCCTGATCTCAAAACATACCATACAGCCACAATATTCAAAACAGCCTGACACTGGTACAATTATAGACACATACACCAATGGAATGGAATTGAAAAACAAAAAGTAAATCCATCCATCTATGTATGCACAGCTAATTTTTGACAAACGATCAAAGTGCATTCAATGGAGAAGAAACAACTTTTATAATAAATGATACTGGCAAGGCTGGATATCCATTTGCAGAAAAATGATACATCATCAATACCTCACCCTATACATAAAAGCAAACTGAAATGGGTGAAAGACATAGATGTTAAAGCTAAAATTAATTATAAAATTTTAGGAAGATAACATAGACAAAAAAAAAGAGTTTCTTTTTTTTTTTTCAGAAGTAGACTATTAAACATAATTAAAAATTTATGAACTACTGAAAACAAATCAGATAATTGAGACCGATTTGGCTCATAGTGACCCCTCCTTGAGTTTCCAAGGCAGTATCTCTATGGAAGTAGATTGCCCAATCTTCCTTCGAGGAATGGCCAGTGGGTTTGAACTTCCAGCCTTCTGGTTAGCAGTTAAATGCCTTAGGCACTATACCACCAGAGCTCCTCATAAAAACTAAATATTTACAGTCATTAAAAAGTTTATTAAAAGAATAAAAAGATAACCTACAGACAGAAAAAAATTTGGGAATGACATCTGATAACCGTCTAATCTCAAAATATCTAGAAAATTTCAACAACTCAACAACAGCAACAAAAAACGAACAAACAAAAAATCACAAATAATTCAATCAAAACTAGGCAAAGAGCATGAACAGTCACTTTACCAAAGAAGACATGCCTGTGGCTAACAAATCCATGACAAGATGCTTGTTATCATTAGCTACTAGTAGATGCAAATAAAAACTAAAATGAGATAAAATCTTATTGCAGCAAAAGTGGTATTGATCAAGAAAAAAAAAAAAAAAAAAAACAGGAAACAACAAATGCTGGCAAGGTTGTGCAGAGATTGGAACTCTTACACATTGTTGGTTACATTGCAAAATGACACACTCACTATGAAAAGTGGTATGGCACTTCCTCAAAAAGGTAGGAATAGAAATGCTTTATGACTTGTCAATTTTATCCCTAGGTATATACCCTAAAGATCTAATAGCAGTGACAGAAAACCTTTGTATTCATTACTGCTTGATTTTTAATAGCAAAATGATGAAAACAACCTAATTAATCATCAACAGATGAATGAATAAACCAATTGTTATACGTACAATAGAATACTCCAGAGCTATAATGAATAATGAGTTCTCCAAACATATTATAATGTGGTGAATCTGGAGGACATTACACTAAGTGAAATGAAATAAGTTAATAATGAAGGAGCAAATATTGAATTGACTCACTATTATAAGAAGACGAGAATAGGTATGCACTGAGAAGGCAATGTTTTTTGATGGTTAACAAGGGATGACAAGGTGAAGGAGAGGGAATCACTTTCTGGATAGTATGCCTTTGCTATTTTTGGTGACAGAAAATATGGGTATAGACTACAGAACTTGACAATGTAAATGATAACATGAAGAAATACACAAGAATAAGGGACAATTTTGGTAAATATCGTAGCATATACAATTTTGCAACAACAGTAATAACAACCCCAAAATATGTTTGTGGTTAAATACATAGATTTGTTTGCACATATGTGTATAGGAAGGCACATGCAAGTATATGGGTACATAGGTGCATATGGAAACCTCCATATTTGTGTATGTATATTCATAAGATATATATATATATGTAATATATATGATAAATATATATGTATATATAATAAAGCACAGAGGGACACAGTTGTGGATACTTCCTAGACATAACCAAATACCTTGTGGGTTTGCTTTACTGTGTTTGAAAGCTTAGGGCTGTAGTCTTAGGGGACAAGTTGGTCAATGGGCATATTGGCATAACATAATTCATAAAGATATTGTTCTCCATGCTAGTTTGATGATGTGGTAGTTCAGTTTGTGTGTCAACTTGGCTGGGCCTGGTTGAGTGGCTGGGCAGCTGGATGTAGTATTCCCCATGATGAGACTGGCAATAACTCCATGGTAGAATCTACTGTGAGTGGCTAAATAGCTGCCTTAGGGAATGTGGTCAGCTTCAGCCATTTTCTTTCTGAATTTTATATATAGTTTTAGGTAGATGAAGATAAAAATAACTGAATAAAAATTCACTTAATATAAAAATATATTAAGGAAACAATGGATGGAAATGATAAAACCAGGAATTGTTTTTAAAAAAAAAAATCACTAAAATTTTCAAACTTCTAGTTAGACAAAAAAAAAAGAAAGATGTAAATATCTAAAATTGTAAATGAGAGTACATTCCAACAGACACTACAGAAATAAAAATAATCATAATGGAATACTATGAACATCTGTATGCCAACATATTAGATTGTTGTTATTTTCAGGTGCCGTGGAGATGGTTCAGACTCATAGTTTCTGTATAAATCACAGAATGAAATGTCACAAGACACTGTGCCATTCTCATAATCATTGCTATGTTTGAGCCCATGTTAGATGAAATGGACAGACTCCTAGAAACACATAAACTTTCTACATTGACTCTCAAGAAGAAATAGAAGATCACAATAAGTGAGGTGGCTGAATCAGTAACCAAATTCTCCCAAAAAAGAAAACTCCTTGATAAGATGGCTTCAGTGAGCAATTCTACCAAACATTACTAGAAAAAATTACTGCAATCCTTAAACTTTTCTAAAAAATAGAAATGGAGGGGATACTTCCTACTCATTCTATCAGGCTTGATATCAAAGCCATACAAAGACCTTCAAGAAAAAACAAAACAGCAACAAAAAATCATAGACTATTACCCTTTATGAATATAGATGCTGAAATCATTAAAAAAAAATACTAACAGTGTCATAGTAAGAACCTTAGCTCTCCCCAACATCAATATATTAACTCAATTGTTCAATTCTACAGTATTCCTCAAATGGTTACAAGGTTTCCACACCCAAAGTACTAAGAAAAATAAACCTATTATATAGGATTTAAGATGGTTGGCATTATTTTTCTTATTCCATTAAAGATACAGAGCCAAAGTATTGGATTCAAATTTCCTTATATTAGATATTGATTTTACAAAAACAGACAAACCAAAAAACATTGTTTTTTTTTTTAAATTTTGAAATCATTAAAGACTCACAGGAAGTTGCAGTAGTACATAGAAATCCATATACCTTCCACACAGCTCCTCTCAATAGGAATATATTACATAACTATAGTGTTGTTGTTGTTGTTGTTATATGCCATCGAGTCGGCCCAACTCACAGCGACCCCTCCTTGGGTTTCCGAGGCAGTATCACTACGGAAGTAGGATTGCCCAACGTTCCTTCCGAGGAATGGCTGGTGGGTTTGAACCACCAGCCTTCTGGTTAGCAGTCAAGTGCCTTAGACACTATGCTACAAGAGCTCCTACAATATCATAATCACTAATGGACATTGATGAAACTCTGTTAACTAGATGTCATGCCTTACTTACATTTAATCAATTTTTATATGCATTCATCTATACATTCATTTTTAACCCAAATGCTGTCTGTTTTCTATCCCTACATTCTATTTAAATTCCTCTATAGTCATCTCTACAGCTCAATTCTGGACATATACTTTCAATCCATACTTAAGTAATGGTGAAGTGATATTCTACACTATTGTGCACTTCCTCCTTCTTTTGACCCTTTCTTTTCCTAAGCTTCTGAGACACTGCTCCTCTTTTTCAGTGTTCATTTCTCATTTCTTTCTAAACTTCTCTTCTTTTACTCCTTGTATATTGGGATTTCTAAAGTTTGTATCTCGTTTCTTTTTATCTTATTATTCTAGTAATATAACTGGCACAGAATAGAAATGTAATAAATGATTTCTGATTAAATGAATTGACAAATTTACTTCTGTTTAACACAATTTTGGCATATGTAACTAAAATAAACCTTTATTTTTTTTTTCTCAAACACTAGCGATTAACTATCATAATATTAAAACACAATCTTCAAAATTAGAGATAAAGGGACTAATTTAGGCTGAAAGATTTTTCTTTACTGTAACTCACTTAATTCTGAGTTTTGTTCATAGAAACTTGATTATACAGCAGTTTGAAATGGTTTTAATTCTCTTAACATTGCTGTATTTTTAACATTCTTGTCCTTCTGATTATTTCAAACCACTGGTTTCCAAGCATCATATGTCTAACTCCTGTCTTTCCTAATTTATAGCACTATGGAAAAGGGTCTAGATAACAGAATAAGGCAACGTGAAGAGCTAGGAATTAGAGACTGAGAGATAGAGAGAGAGCAAGTAAAAACCATCTGGTGGTTAGTTCAGAGTTGCAATCATTTTACAATTCGAAAATTAACATTTGCTCACAAAATCTATCATAAGCTATATGATTAGGCAAGTACTTAGAGCAATATTATGCTTTTTTATCTAGCAATATTTTTATATCAAATATTTAAAAAAAAGAAAAATCAGCAAGTTGATTTTGACTCATGGTAATCCAAGTATTTCAGAGGAGAAGTGTGTGCCATAGAATTTGCAAGGCTGTGACCTTTCTGAAGTAGATCTCCAATTCTTTCTTCACAGACATATCTGAAAGGATTTGAACTGCCAATCTTTGGGTCAGTTGGGAGTACTTAGCCATTTGTGCAACCCAGGAACTTCATACCAAATACCAGAATTTGAAACAATTAAAATTATTAAAAAAAGAAAAAGAAATTGTTGTGGCTATGAAATATATTATACATACTGATTTACGGAGATATTGGGAATAAGCCCTCAAGTACTTATAAGACATTATATTTTGATAAAAATAATTTATTTTTTAATGTATATTTTGCTACACAAACATAAAAGGAAATCATTTTATACGGTCATTCAAGAGGAAGTCATTTCTACATGTCAAAATCGATATATTTGTTTATTTCACATAGTGGAGAACAGTGAATATGTTAGAAATCCTAAGTATAAAGCTGTACACAAATAAGAAGTGAAGATATTATAATTATTATTAATTATCAGGTCAAAATTGAACAATGGAAGTAAGCACATGATTCAGACAACAAAGGCAAATCAATACTATTACATACAGAATCATGCAGTGTTAGTAATAACAAACAATAATCTACAAGTATATATACAGGCAGACAGCAAGTTGAACATGTATGGGTAGGTGAATGGGACTACACTCACATCTATATGTAGGTTTGACAGAGTATATTTCTACAAATTTATTTTTATGTGCTGTAAATATATCCATGTATAAAGTAGAGCCATATATCCTTGTATACAGTAGGGGAAAACTTACTAAATCTTCTTAGCCATAACCAAGCACATTGAGGTAATAAATCACTGGACTTGTGGGCATAGGACCACAGTCTTGGAGGACAACTAATTGGCATAACATAGTTTACAAATACAATGTTCTACGTCCTACTGTGGTAAGTAGTGACTGCAGTCTTAAAAGCTAGTGAACAGCTATCTGAGGTGCAACCATTGGTTTCTCTCTCTCTCTGAATCAAAGACACATGGACCATGAAAACCTCAGCATTCTTGATCCTGAGACTAGAACTCGATGGTGCCTAGCTACCTGGACAGACTATTCTGAAAGGACACACAATAGAAGGTCCTGGAAGGAGTCGGGGAAAATGTGGAACAAAATTCAAAATCATAAAAAAACAAAACACCAGGTCCCATAGTCTTATCAAATCTCTGAACCTCTAGCCCTAAGTCACCCTTCAAGTCTGGAACTGAACTCATAGAAGTGACTAAATTTTCAGCGAGGCAATAAACCGACCCAAAAGGTGAACAATAACACTAGAGGGATATGCACTCTTGATGTCAGTCAGCAATAGGAGATTAAAAGGGTAGCTTTTGCCAGGGATAAAGTTAAGAAGGCAGGAAGAGATAAGAAAGAAAGAAACGTAAACCCAAGAAGGAAAAGGAAAGAGTGATTGTGGATATTGCAATCAATGTCACAAAACAAAATGTGTATGAACTGCTGAATGGAAAACAATTTTCTCTGTAAACGTTCACTTAAATCACAATAACAAGTTTTAAAAAATGAATACATGATATCAATATATTGTGTTTTATGCATGTTACACACTGTATGTTTTCTTTTTGCAAATTGCCCAGCTCCCTCATATGTTAGTTTCTTATGCAAGTTATGAACATTACATGTGAGTGTGTATTATTTACATGGGCATGTTATATACAAAAATGTAGTATGGAAACCTTAATTTTTAAAATTAATATTAATATTAAAATATATGTTAAAAAAAAAAGCTTAACTAGTTTAAAATGAGAGTGTTAATTAGTGCAAAATTTACAAAAACAAGTATTTCTGTAAGAGTACTCAAAAAAAAATTTGTTTGATAAAAACTACCATGGAATAAGGAATAGATGTTATCCATTCTGTTTTGTAATGATGTTTGTTTCATTAATATGAATTAATTTAGATACTTTGGGTAAATAAAAGAATGATATCACAAAGCATAAAATAAAAATACAAAAATGTTGCCTTCAAGTTGACCCCCAACTCTTGGGACCCTATGTGTATCAGGAAAAAACTGGTCCCTAAAGTTTTCAGTGGATGATTTTTCAAAAGTAGATTGTCTGACTGTTCTTATGAAGAACCTCTGAATGAATTCAAATCTCCAAACTTTGATTAGCAAGCAAATGCGTTAACTATTTTCAACAATCAGGTAATAATTAGTAGCCACATGCTAGTTGAATTCCCCCCAGCAAGTTGGTATATTGAGGAGGGTCCTTTAAATATGCTGAAAATCCCAGAGAAACATCTTTGTTTTGTATAAGAAATAGTTGACAGACTTTGAACTGCTAAATTTTCCAATATATTAGGTTATATATAATCTAATATATTATATATAACCTAATGTATACATATATTGTTATATATACATACACACACACACATATATATGTATACACATATACATAGAGTGAAACATATTGATAGTTTTATATACTCAATATCTGTTCATATTCACCTATATGTAATTATGTTTTCCTTGCTCTTTATTTTGATCTGCATCTTTACATTTTTCTGGTAGCATTATCCTTCTGTATAGAAGGGTCCAATATTTATTCCATTATTTTTTGAAGACTATATAAAGATGGATATATTTTTCTAGGTTGCCATTTGTTCTTAGTCATTATCTACTTCTGGTGCAGAGAGTTAATTCACTCAGCTTCTAACCTAAAAGTTGGAGGTTTGAGTCCATCCAAGGCACCTTGGAAGAAAGGCCTGTCCATCCATTTCTGAAAAATCTACTATAAAAACCCTATGGAGCACCGTTCTACTTTGACATACATGGGATTGCCACAGCCAGGTTAGCTTGATAGAAACCGCTTTTTTTTTCTTTTTGTTTCCTTTGTTTTTAAAAATTTTCTGGTTAAAAGGATTTACCAGAATATATATACACATAAATATATAAAATATATATATTTTATATATTAATGTATATGCAATATGTATATATGTGTGTATACACATATATACATATGCATATATATGTGCACACACATACATATACACACACATATATATGCAGATATGCATATGTACATATATATGCATATATGTACATATAATATATATGTACCTGCAGTATATGTGTATATAGATGCACATGTATTTGTGCATATGTGTGTGTGTGTGTATATATACTTACATGTTGTTGTTGTTGTTGTCTGCCATCGAGTCGGCCCTGATTCATAGTGACCCCACCTTGGGTTTCTGAGGCAGTATCACTACGGCAGTAGGATTGCCCAACCTTCCTTCCAAGGAGTGGCTAGTGGGTTTGAACAGCCAGCCTTCTGGTTAGCAGTCAAGTGCCTTAGGCACTATGCTACCTATATACATATACATATATATGTGGGCGAGCTCTGAGGCACAGTGCCTAAGGCATTTGACTGCTAACCAGAAAGCTCATGGTTCAAACCCACCAGCCACTCCTCAGAAGGAAGATTGGACAATCTACTTCCATAGAGATACTGCCTCAGAAACCCAAGGAGGGGTTGCTAGGTGCTATATAATGTTCCACCATTTATTTTTTAATAATCCTGTCCAAAAAGCTCCCCACTCCAAGGATTTGTTATTATTTTATTATTACAAAGAGTATTACTATAAATATTTCTGTGGCTATCTACTGATACACACAGACAAGACATTTCTTGTTTTAAAATATATAAAGCTTAACTTGTAGGAGCCTGTGTGATTCTTTCCTCCAAAAAGTGTTTACTTCAGCTATTCCCAGTAGCCAGAGTATACTCTCAACTTAGAAACATTTAAATTTCAGAAGGGAAGTCTCAAGTTCAGATTCCCTGTAGGACTATTCTAAACTTCAATCTCTTCCATGCCTCAGGGAAAACAAGGACCTTTGCATTCTCAATGTAACAACATGCTCACCTTTAGTTATTTCATCTTCCCTCTGCTTAAGAATTTTCTCTCAGTTCCTCAGTGCCCCAGTTTCCAAGTACTTATGTATCTTTCCCACCCATTCTGCCTCTGCTTCCAGTCACTAAAGCATTGGGCCTTGGCTGTGCAGGCCTAACACTGGTCTGCCAATGGTCAGCTTATATTTCTTTTATTTCTGTCTCCAATGACTACTTGGAGACCTTTCCAAATTTTGCTATGACTTCAAAGTTATGTCCAGAACAAGTCCAGTTCATGCAGGGTGAGAGAATACTTGTATCTCTTTTTGTATCATGATACCTCAATTTTTTTTTAATTTATCTAACATAGGTCTTTCAGAATTCCCTCATATATACATTATAATTATTTACAATGTGCAGCCATCAATACTGAGTGCATAGATAAGTGTCTGTGCCTAGATCACAGAACTGATAAATGGGAAAACCATTTCTCCAGCCTGATATCCTCTGTCCTTTTCTCTTCCTAAATGCTGTGTTTCCAAAATCATTCTCACACTCAAATATGATTTTAAGAATGTAAGTTATCCAGGAGACATCAATACATTCAGTGCCTAAGGATAGTTAGCTGAAGGTTAAGTGAATGTAGAAATTAGAACAAGAAATTTCTATATCATGCTATTACATTCTTAAAAACCTTTCCAACCATAGAAAAACCAAATATAACAGACAGGGTCATTAATTATTTAATGAGTTGGTTAAAAATTATGTCTATTGTAATATTTGAATCACTTACATAGATTTAAACTATCTAGGCATACTGTAAGAAATTTGGTGAATAAACTAAACTACAAATCCTGTCTTATCGTGTGTTGAAAGACCAGTTTTCACATAAGTTAGTACACATGGAAATAGACAATATCTTAGAATTGATTTTATTTTTTCTTTTCCTGGTTTATATGTTTTGTATATAGTCTCTGTGTGGGCAATTATGGCTTTACACTCATCAAGAGAGTATAATAATGGATCACCTGGTTACATATGAGGATCAATATACTACTTATACTAAATTGGTTAATAATTGACATATATTCTAAAAGCAATGCCAATTAAAGCAAAGTCTAGACTTTTCCTTTTCCCTCTAAATATGAGAAATGTCCTGTAATAGAAACTGTTCTCTGCTTCATGAACAAAAATCCTGCATTCTGAATATGAAGCTTTTATGAGGGAAGACACTATGAATTAAATGGAACATTTTTCTCTATATAATGCTCCCTATGAATCCATTATTATTCAGCCCTGTGTAGACTGTGAGTTCAGGAGACACAGTTCCTCCAGCAACTCTCTCCATTAATTACATACTCTAAGTGGCATATTAGGAATCTGAGGAAGTTTCTTTTCTGTACAGGTGAAAAAGTATGATTGGGAAGATAAGATGCAAGATGGGACAGCACTGCTACCCCATGAAGTCAAGTGATAAGGACATTGTGATTGACCGTGTGTGAGGCCACTGTTAAATTGAGCAGAATCAAGAGTGGCAGAAAACTCTGGGGTTGGCAATCAAGAGTCACATTTTGTTACATGTACAAGGATCAGAATATATTTTATGAAACATATAGCAAAAAAATAAATGTACAAAAATTGAAAAGCAATGTTGGGAGGAGACAAAAATATTTTTGTAAGTTAAGCTGCCTATAATTTTGGGATGGTAAAAATTTTGATTAATTAAGAGTAAGATTTTTATGAGGTATTTCAACTTATAAAGGTCAACAATATCCATATATGAAATAGAGAAAAATCTGAATCTTCAACTCAGTTTTGCAAAGTGAAATCACCAATAATAAGAAAGTAGGGAATAAGCAATAATAAAAATAATAAACACATATATTTAAAAACAATGGGATTCTAGACCTTTTGAGACTTGCTTTTACAGGGGTTCTGGTGAGATGGTAGAATAGGCAGAAAAACAATATAGACCATCTTAAACAAAGAAAAGGGGAACCATCTAACACAGATACAGAAGATAATTCTGGAGCCCTGAGCTTTGAAAGGAAGGATACAGAAGTGAACTAAACTTCAACCGAGTAGAAGAGCCTGCATGAAAAGATGAAAAAAGAAGATATATGGAGACACAGTCTGTCAGAGATCCTGAAGGCATAGACAGCTTGGATATTGTCAAGTCATATTAGGACCTAAGCACTAACCTAAAAATCAGCCCTCCTAGCCAGGAACCAGGACAGAAGAGCAGTCAGCCCCAGGGTTACAGGTGAGGAGAGACAACTCAGGGATGCCCAAAGCAGCAGGCTGGAAGAGCAGGAGAAAGGGAATTAAAAGCCAGGAAGCCAGAGAGAAGAGCAA
>NW_006921973.1:1130392-1134174 GCF_000298275.1 Orycteropus afer afer
ATGTCATGCTTGGTAGGGTGGAGGGTCGATGAAAGAGGGGGAGGCCTTCAAAGAGATGGATTGATACAGTGGCTGCGATGATGGGCTCAAGTATAGCAAGGATTGTGGGGCTGGGGCGGGATTGGGCAGTGTTTCGTTCTGCTGTGCATGGGGTCGCTATGAGTCGGAAATGGCTCGATGGCACTTAACAACAATAACAAGCCAGGGGCTTCACAGAGGACTGAACTGGTGGCCAGTGAATAAAAGGGGAAGCAGCGGAGAGGAAGCTGGGTTGAGCTACAAACTTTTGCCTGTCCAGAGGGTGCAGCTGTTTTGAATGTTTAAAAGCAGTTCAATCATTTGGAATATTTAAAGTGACAGTGTTCCCTCAGATTCCAGGGACCTAACAATAGGCTCCATTTGCCAGGAACCACAAGGACATTCTGGATGCAAACCAATTGAAAGGTATGATATTCCCCTTGTTATTCTTATACCCACACTCTCTTTATGGATGGAGGTGCAGCCATCCCTTACTCTCACCCACCTTCTGAGCTGACAGGAATTCCATCCCAGTGTGTGTGATAAGACAAAGCCTGGGTACCCTGCCACTCACTGTCCAGATTATTTTTTCTCCTTTTTTTTAGTTTGTTGTTTTGCCTGTTTTAAAATTATTATTATTTTTTCATTCTTTTTATTATTATTCTTTATTCTTCCCTTCTTCGGGTCTAATTTTCTGCTTTTTCTCTCTTCATTGTTCCTGATTCCCATTTTATTTTTGTGGTTAACCCCATTCCTTGTTTTTCTTTTGGCATTTTTCCCATTTTTTTCTTCATTATTCTCTTGCTGTATCTCTTTTTTCTTAGTGCCCCCTTCTCAGGTATTGAGGGTTTTTCTTTTTTCTTTTTTCTTTTTTCTTCTTTTGGTGATTGTTCCTATGTGTTCATCCAATGTGTTTTTCATCTACTTGTTTTTACTTTTTTGATGGTTTTTTGATAGTTATTTTTGTCTAATTGAGTGAGAGACAGCAACTGTGACCATAGTGAGAAACCACACCCACACCTCCTGCAGTTTCACTTATGGAGTGAGAGCCACCACTTCCTTATTCACAGAATGGCTGATGATAAACAACCACCAAAAAGAACCTGACTGATGCTTAAATGCTCTTCAAACAGTTAACAGCAATCTAAACACAACAACCTTACAATGTTTAGGAGACAACAGACCATCACAGCCCATAAAGAAGCAGGATAAATTAGTACAAGCAAGGGAGCAGGATACAGACACAGAATACATCCCTGAGGAAGAAGCAGCATTGGAACTCCCTGATATGGAATTCAAAAGAATTATACTTACATATCGTCAAAGAATTGAGAGACAGATCAAGAAAAACCCTGGCAAAATTAAGGAAAACACAGACAAAACCTTAGAAAAATTTCAGGAGAATATACAAGAACAAAATGACAAAATAAGTGAAAAATTAGAAATGATACAAAATCTACAGAGAAATACAGCAGAATAATACTACATATTCAGAAACAGATAACACATTGAAAAGGCAAAGGAGTAGAATCAATTCAATGGAAGACAGAATTAATGAGATTAAAGACAAATACCTGAATACTTGTTTGGAAAGGGATCAAAAAAAAAAAAAAAAAAAAAAAGATAAAAACAAAATGAAGAAAGCCTAAGGTTCATGTGGGATGCCATCAAAGGGAATAACCTAAGTATAATCAGAATTCCAAAACAGGAAGAGAAAAAATAAAACCACTGAGAAATCTGTCTAAGATTTGTTGGAAGAGAACTTCCTTGATGTGATGAAAGATGAGAATATATCTATTCAGGAACTCCAATGAATGCCAAACAGAATAGATCCCAAAAGAAAATCACCAAGACATCATAACAGAACCAATTGAAATAAAAAGAATAATGTCAGAATACTATGAAGAACTGTACTCCAACAAATTTGAAAATCTAGAAGAAATGGACAGATCTCTAGAAAAACACTACTTACTTGAATTAACACAGACTGGGATGGAAAAGTTGTACAGACCCATAACAAAAGAAGAAATTGAAAAGATTATTAAAAAATTACCAACAAAAAAAGTCCTGGCCCAGCCAGTTTAACCAGAGAATTCTACCAAACATTCAGAGAAGAACAATACCAATCCTAATCAAACTATTCCAAAACACAGAAAAGGATGGATCCTCCCAAATTTATTTTATGAAACAAGCATAACCTTGACACCTAAACCAGGCAAAGACATCACTCAAAAGGAAAACTACAGACTAATATCCCTCATGAATATAGATGCAAAAATCTTCAACAAAATCCTAGCCAATAGATTCCAACAACATGTCAAAAAAATAATTCATTATGACCAAGTGGGGTTCATATCAGGTATGCAAGGATGCTTCAACATTAGAAAAACAATCAATGTCATCCACCACATAAATAAAACAAAGGAAAAGAACCACATAATCATATCAATCAATGAAGAAATGGTATTTGATAAAATCCAACACCCATTCCTAATTAAAACTCTCAGCAAAATAGGAATAGAAGGGACATTCCTAAACATAATAAAAGGTATATATGCAAGAACAACAGCCAAGATTATTCTCAATGGAGAGAGGCTGAAACCATTCCCCTTGTGAACAGGAACCAAACAAGGATGCCCTCTATCACCCCTTCTATTCAACATTTTATTGGAATGCCTACCCAGGGCAATAAGGCAAGAAAGGGAAGTCAAAGGCATTCAAATTGGTAAAGAAGAAGTCAAAGAGTAGCTATCCCTATATGCTGATGATGTGATTCTGTACATAGAAAATCCAAGAGACTCAGTCAAAAATCTACTGGAACTAATTGAGAGATATAGCAGAGCAGCAGAATACAATATCAATATCCAAAAATCAGTTGGATTCCTCTACACCAGCAAAGAGATTGCTGAAAGAGAAATAAGGAAATCAACACCATTTAAATAGCTACCAAAACCATAAAATACTTGGGAATAAATCTTACCAGGGACACAAAAGACCTGTACAAAGAAAACTACTTCAAGAAACCGTAAGAGATCTACATAAGTGGAAGAACATACCATGCTCATGGATATCAAGACTCAATATTGTAAAAATGTCAATTCTACCCAAAGCACTCTAAACATTCAATGCATCCCAATCAAGATCCAATCAACATTTTTAAGGATATGGAAAAACCAATCATTAACTTTATATGGTAAGGAAAGAGACCTCGGATAAGCAAAGTGCTATTGAAGAAGAACAAAGTAGGAGATCTCACACTCCCAGATATTCAAACCTACTATATAGCCACAGTTTTCCAAACTGCCTGATATTGGTATAATGACAGAGACATACACCAATGGAATGGAATTGAGAACCCAGAAATAGATCCATCCACCCATCTATGGTCAGCTGATCTTTGACAAAGGGCCAAAATCCATTAAATGGAGAACAGATTGTTTAACAAATGGTGTTGGCAAAACTGGATATTCATTTGCAGAAAAATGAAACAAGATCTATACCTCACACCATACACAAAAACTAGCTCCATGTGGATCAAAGATTTAATGTGAAACCTAAAACTATAAACTTCCTCAAGGAAAAACTAGAGGCAAATTTAGGGGCCCTTTAGGAGCTCTGGTAGCATAGTGGCTAAAGCACTTGACTGCTAACCAGAAGGCTGGCAATTCAAACCCACCAGCCACTCCTCGGAAGGAAGGTTGGGCAATCCTACTTCTGTAGTGATACTGCCTCAGAAAGCCAAGGAGGGGTCACTATGAGTAGGG
>NW_006921973.1:1134385-1140844 GCF_000298275.1 Orycteropus afer afer
ACATATCTGACAAGGGACTTATCTCTAGAATTTATAGAAAACTCCAACATCTCAACAACTAGAAGACAAAAAATCCAATTTAAAAATGGGCAGAAGACATGAGTACACACTTTACCAAAGAGGATATTCAGACGGCCAACAATCTTATGAAGAAATGCTCACGATCATTAACCATTAGAGAGATGCAAATTAAAACAACAATGAGATGTCATCTTGCTCCAGCACTAATAGCAATGTTCAGCAAGACAGAAAATAATAAATGCTGGCAAAGATGTGGAGAGGTTGGGACTCTCATAAACTACTGGTGGAACTGTCAAATGGCACAGCCACTGTGGAAAGCAGCATGGCAATTTCTTAAAAAGTTGGAATTAGAAATACCATTTGACCCAGTCATTCCATTACTAGGTATATATCCTAAGGAAGTGAGAATGAGGACAAGTTCTCACCCATATCCATCACACACCCATGTGCATTGCAGCACTATTTACAATAGCAAAAAGATGGAAACAACCTAGGTGCCTATCAACAGAAGAATGGATAACAAAGCTATGGTACATACACACAATGGAATACTATGCAACTCTAAAGAATAACAGAATCGGCAAAACATCACTTAATATAAATGAACTTGGAGGACATTATGCTGGGTGAAATAAGTCAATCACAGAAGTATGAATACTGTATTAGTCCATTATTGTAAAAAGTCAAGGAAAGCTTTATATATGCAAGGAAAATTTCTTTGTTGGTTACCAGGGGTGGGAGGGGAGGTGTGGTGCTTAAGTTTGTGTGTCAACTTGGCTAGGCCTTTTTCAGTGGCTGGGCAACTGGCTGTAGTATTTATTCCTCATGATGAAAGTGGTAATCAACTCCTTGATGGACTCTACTGTGAACAGCTGAGTAGCTGCCTTTGGGTATGTGATCTGCTTCCCATAAATAAAAAACAGCTTTCGGAATGGACTTTAGCCTATGGCACCCTTGAACCCTGCATGTAGTTGTTTCTTTGTTCAGCAGCCTGCCATGCTCTGCCAACCTTGGGACTTTTAATGGACTTGAGTTAATGACCTGCCATGTGGTTTGGTAACATCGGGGCTGTGCCTTTTTACTTGTCAACCTTGGGCTTGTCAGCCTCAGCAGCCAGCAGCTGTCTGAGTGAAGAAAAGCCTCTAGCCTCAGTGAGCAGGGAACAGGAGGCAGAGCTGAAGCTCAAGACTGAGGAGCTTTCACACAGCCCCTAGAGCCTGGCAATTTGAACTCAGACTTCTAGCCTCCTGAACTCTAAGAGACTAGACTCCTGTTTGTTCAAGCCATCCCATTTGTGATATATTCTTGTCAGAGCAGCACTAGGTAACCAAAACAGGAGGGGAGGCAACACCGTTAGCTAGCTAGAGACAATTATTGATTTAGGTGAAGAGAATGGCAATGTACCAAACATGAATGATCACCACAGTGGCATTGAGGAAGACAAAGACATAGAGAGTGAATGGGAAGTACAGACAAAGATGAACACTTTTGCACATACAGTATTGTGGTGTCAGTGAAGGCAAACATTGATATATGGGTGGATAGATGGGTGGACAGGCTGAACTATTATGTAGGCTATACAGGGTAAGTGTGCCCAAGACCATGTATAGGTTTGGCAGACAATGTTTCTACAAGTGTATTTGTATCTTCTGTAAGAATCCCAACATGTAATAGAGCAGTAAAGGGTCAAGGTTGATGTCACTTCCTGGCCACAGCCAACTACTCAGAGGGAGTAAGTATTTGGCCCTGTGGGGATCAAGCTCTATTGGCATAGCATACTAAACAAAACATTGTTCCACATCCTACTTTGTTGAGTAGCAACTGGGATCTTAAAAGCTTGCAAGCAACCATCTAGATGCAATGATGGCTCCCTCCTCATCCACAGCAAAGAAGAATGAAGAAAACCAAAGACTCATGGAAACAATTCGTACAAAGAACTGGTCAACCACGCAATCCTCTTCCTATACGATTATGAGACCAGAAGAACTAGATGGCACCCGGCTACCATTGCCAACCACTCAGATGAGGATCTATGTAGGAGACCCTGGATAAAGTGGGAGAACAATGTGGAACAAAACTCAAAATCATAAAAATTAAAAAAAAAAAAAAAAAAGGTGAGGTTTGCTGCTCTGATTGAGCCTGATGGAACCCCTGAGACTATGGCCCCTAGCTGCTCGTTGTGTCTGGAATTTAACCCACACCAGTGGCTTCCAGCCAAACAAAAGACAAGCAAGTGAAGTGAATATTTACATTAGGTAGATACACTCCTTGGAGAGAATAATCATAGGAGAATGCAAGGGCAGTGTATGCACCAGGAGACAGCTCAGGGGGCAGGAGTTCATGGGAGAGAAGGACACAGGGAAGAGGTAATTATGGGGAGGAAGTGGGTAGGGAGCTGTTGCACTGTGGGAAATTGTTGTCAATGTTATGAGACAAAGTGTATGTGAGCTGCTTTATGGAAAGTGAATTTGCTCTGTAAACTTTCACCCAAATCACAATAAAAATCAAAAAAAAAACAACAAAAAAACAAAAAAAAAAAACAACAACAACATTGTTCTCAATAGGTTTCTAGAAAATTTTCTAAAGGTATAATTTTCTAATTTGTAATTAATAAGAGGAAATTATTTTTTTGCTTTTAAATCTCTATAGTGGGACTGTGAAAAATGGCATCTCCCCTGTAGTGCACACACTACAGCATGTTAGTGCCTTAAAAACTAGGTGCAGCAGTTTGAAATGGAGATTCTGGTGCTCCGAACAACTCATTAACTCAGAGTACACCAAACTCAAGGGAGTATGGTTAGAAAGGAGAAACGGGCAGTGCAATTATCCAGAGGGAAAAATATAACAAAAACAGGTGAACCTTCCCTGCAAAGCACTGACCAGCAGTCAAGAAAGGGCATCAGAGACCTCCCTGGGGCAGTGGAGAGAACACACCACACCAGAGAACCTGCAGCCACTCCATGGATCTACCTTCAGCATCTGCTTTTATCAGTTAATCTGGAACTGCTGGGAGGGGGCAGAGATTCCTCTGGGTCTCGGTACCACTGAAGCGGGAGCAGAGAGGAGAATAAAGCCACAAGTGGGTGGGCCCTAGGACAAACTCCCATTGTAGACCAGGACAGTTATCCTAGTTCAGCTTTTTGCTGGAGGGGCTTGGAGAGCTGGGGTTTTGCAGGTCTGAACCTGGTGGAATGTTGTGGCCCCCTAACAATTGGAGTCTTTGCTCAACTTGAGCTGCAGGCCTATGTGTAACAATATAATGTCATCATTAGCAGCCCATTCAAAGCCCTAGAAACTGCTTCTGGCACCTTGAATGTTTTTTTTGTTTGTTTGTTTGTTTTGTTTTGTTTTGTTTTTCTCTCTCTCTTTTCTTTTCCCTTTCTCCATCTCTACCCTGAATCATCTGATAGAAAAGCCACATTCAACCACCATAACACCTGCCAGCTCAAATCTTAAACTCCCTTTACAACAAACAGAGACCTGCATCAACATTCCACACAGGGATTCATCATCATTGTGATGAAAATAACTGCAGAGCAATCCAGCACACCTGAATTAATAGCCAAAAATATAAAATACACCAGCTCCACCTTTTCAAAATATTAAATCATAAAATCAAAACAAAACAAATCAATACATAACTAATAATTGAAGACAACTTCAAAATGTCTAGGAAACAACAGGCAACTCAATTCAAACAAAAAACAGGATAATACATTAAAAGTAAATCCCAAACAAAAGTCTCATTAAACATGAAGGGAAAGGTAGCAATAGAAATATCTGAGAAGGAATTTAGAAGGTATGTTTTCAGAACTCTACAAGAGCTTAAGGAAACCCCAAACAGAAGCAAGGAGAACACAGGCAGTACCCTGGAAGAACTCAGGAAAACCATTCAAGAACAAAATAAGATTAATGCACAATCAGAACTCAAACAAAAATAGCAGATGGAAATCCAGAAGATGAATACCAAAAATATAGAATTGCACAATACAGTGGAAGCACAAAAGAATGAGGTAGACTTGGCTGAAGAATATATTTCCCAACTAGAAGACAATTCCCTGAGACCAGCCTGTACGAAGAAATATCAAAACAAAGATTTAAGGGAAATGAAGGGAACCTAAGAGTTATATGGGATAACATGAAAAGAAACAACATATGCCTCATTGGAATTCCAGAACAAGAAGAGGTGGACAAAAAAAAAAAAAAAAAAAACACTGAGAAAATTGTGGAAGACCTACTAGCAGAAAACTTCCCCCACATCATGAAGGAAGAAAAGATATTTGTCCAAGAAGCTCATAGAACCCCATATAGGATAGATCCCAAGAGAAAAACACTGAGACATATCATAATCAAACTCTCCACCACCAAAGACAAAGAAAGAATTTTGTGAGCTTCCCGGGACAAAAGAAATATTACTTATAATAATCAAATAGTTAGGCTGAGTTCTGATTATTCAGCAAAAACAATGAAGGCAAGAAGGCAATGAGGTGACATATATAAAACACTGAAGGAAAAGAACTTCCAACCAAGAATCCAATATCCAGCCAAATTGCCCATCAAATAGGAAGACACTCTCAGACACACAGAAATTAAGGGATTTTGTGAAAATCAGACCAACCCTACAAAAAATGCTTAAGGAAATCAATAGAGAATCCACAACAGAGAACAACAAAATCAGAACACATGACATCAACACTAAAACCAAATAAGAAATAGACATTTAAAATAAGACCATAAAGCATTGTACACTAAAAATCAAGGAAGCCAATCTGCACACAATAGCAACTAACTACATAGAGGGAATAAAAGTTCTAGGTACAAACTTCCAAATCTAGAGGAAAACTGGACAATGTTCTCATAGGACAGACTGTTCCAAAAATATAGGGACAAGAATTCATTCCAAGGTAACCACAGAGAAAATTAACAATCCCCCAAAGCAAATCCAGAAGGAAGGAAAACATATGGGTTTAATAAGCACAAAACCAACTATGAAGAAGAAAAGGGAAAAAGTATTAGCCAGCAAACTGAACTCAGCACAGAAAAGTATAAGGACCAAAGAAACACCAACAACATGACAAAAAAAAAAAAAAAACAATAGAATGACAGCAGTCAATTCATACCTATCACCAATTACACTCAATTTAAATGGACTAAATGCACCAATCAACAGAAAGAGAGAGCCAGGCTGGGTAAGAAAAGAAGACCCATTGATATGCTGCCTACAAGAGACCCATCTTAGACACAAAGATAAAAACAAATTAAGAGTTAAGGGGTGGAAAAAATTATACCAAGCCAATGGTAATCAAAAAAGAGCAGAAGTGGTAATATTAATTTCTGATAAAATAGATATTAAGGTGAAAAACAACATAAGAGACATAGAATGACACTATATGATGCTGAAAGGGTCAGTTGACAAAGAAGACATTACGATAATAAATATTTATGCACTCAATGAAAGTACTCCAAAATACATGAAGCAAATATTAATTGAATTAAAGGGACAGTAGACAACTCTACAATAGTAGTAGGAGACTTTAACACACCTCTTTCAAGGAGGAACAGATCAACTAGAAAAAGACTCAACAAGGTACAGAAGAATCCAACAATACAATCAAATAACTCAACTTCATAGACACATACAAAGCATTCCACCCAACAAAAGCACAATTCACATTCTTCTCCAGTGCACATGGATCCTTCTCCAGAATAGATCATATGTTAAGACATAAAACAAGCCTCAATAAATTCAAAAACATTGAAATACTACAAAGCATCTTCTAGGACCACAATGCTATAAAATTAGAAATAAATAACAGGAAAATCAAGGAAAAAATATCAAACTTGGAATTTGACCTATTCACTGCTCAAAAATTACTAAGTAAAAGAAGAAATAAAAAGTGAAATAAAAAAATTACTAGAAACAAATGAAAATAAAGATACATCATAACAAAACATATGGCACAGAGTTCCGGTAAGATGGCAGAATAGGCAGAAAGACTGCAGACCTTCTTCAACAAAGAAAAGGGGACCCAGTTGACACAGGTACAAAAGATAAATCAGGACCCTTGAACCTTGGAGGGAAAGATAGAGAAGTGGACTAAACTCCAACTAGCAGAAGAATTTGCATGAAAATACCAAAAAAGGAGGCATATGGAGCTGCGGTCTGTCAGTGATCCTGATGGCACAGACAGCTTGGATATTGCCGAGTGGTGGAAGGACCTAAGAATTAACCTAAAAATCAGCCCTGCTAGCCAGGGACTGCACAGAGGTCTGCTTTGGTGGCTGGAGTATAAAAGGTAAAGCAGCGAAGAGGAAGGTAGGGTGAGCTGTGGACCTTTGACTCTCCAGAGGGCACAGGCATTTTGAATGTTTACAAGCGGCTTGACCATTTTGGATATTTAAAGCGACAACATTCTCCGAGATTCCAGGGAATTAAGA
>NW_006921973.1:1144289-1204270 GCF_000298275.1 Orycteropus afer afer
ACACCAGAGGCTCAGCCTCAAAACTCACATCTACATGTCACCACAGTAGGACAAACCGACAGACAAGTTTGTCCTGCTGTTGGAGACCTCTCGTACCACCCCCACCTGGGTCCCTGTGGCTGACTGTTTCTCTTACAAGATTTTAAACAGGGAGCCAGAGACTTCAATTGGTAATTGAGGACAACTACAAACCAAAAAAGGGGGGAAATACTGTGTAGTTACAGAAATTCTAAATGGTGAGGAAGTCAAGAGAGGTGCAATATAGAACAGACTATTCCAAACTCAGGGAGAAAATTATAAATCACAGGGTAACCTAAGAGAAAAATGATAACCCTTCACATCACAATAAAAAAGAGGACAAACAAAAATATTCAGCAAATACTAAAACAACAGCAACAAGGAAATGGTAAAATGATTCATAGATGAAATGAGCTCAGCACAGAATATAATATGGAACAAAGAAACCAGGGAAACCATGAAAAAACACATAAAAAATGACAGCAACCAATTCATACTTGTCAATAATTACACTGAATGTTAATGGATTAGATGCACCACCCAAGAAATGAAAAATTGCAGATTGGATAAGAAAACAAAATCCATCAATATACTGTCTACAAGAGACACAACTTAGAGACAAAGACAAAAATGGACTAAAAATCAAAGGCTGGAAAAATATCAAGCAAATGGCAACAATAAGAGAGCATGAGTGAAAATATTAATTTCTGATCAAATTGACTTTAAGAGAAAAAACCACCATATGAGACAAGGAAGAACATTATATAATGATTAAAGGATCAATTGAACATGAACATATAACCATAATAAATATCTATGGACCCAATGAAAGAGCACCAAAATACATAAATCAGACTTTAAAATTAGAGTTGAAAAGGCAAATAGATGACTCCACAGTCATAGTAGAAGACTTTAATACACCACTTTCAATGAAAGTTAGAACAACTGGAAAGAAACTCAACAAAGATGCAGAAGAGCTAAACAATACAATCCAACACCTTGATCTTATAGACATCTACAGAGCATTTCACACAATAACAGCACAATATGCTTTCTTTTCCAGTGCACATGAAACATTTTCCGTGATAGACCATATGTTCGGTCATAAAGCAAACCTTCATAAATTCAAAAACATTGAAATACTGAAAATCTTCTTCTCTGATAACAGTGCTATCAAATTAGAAATCAACAATAGGAGGATCAATGGAAAAAGAGTAACATATAGAAACTGAACCATGCCCTCCTTAAGAAAGACTGGGTAAGAGAAGAAGCAAAAAGTGAAACTGAAGAATTCCTTGAATCAAATGAAAATGGAAACACAACATTCCAAAATCTTTGGGACACAGCAAAAGCAGTGATCAGAGGCAAATTTGTTGCAATAAATGCACACACCAAAAAAGAAGATCCAAAATCAACATTTTAAGTTAACATCTCCAACAATTAGGAAAAGCACAGCAAGAAAAGCCTACAGTCACCAAAAGAAAGGAAATAATCAAAATTTGAGCAGAAAACAATGAAATAGAAAGTAGAAACACAAGAGAAAAAATCAAGATCAGAAGTTGGTTTTCTGAAGATTAATAAAATTGACAAAACACAGGCAAATTTAACAAAAGTAAGGAAGGAGAGAATACGAATAACATGAATAAGAAACGAAATGGATAACATCACAACAGAACCAACTGAAATAAAAAAGATAATATCAGGATACTATGAAAAACTGTACTCCAACAAATTTGAAACTCTGAAAGAAGTGGACAGATTTCTAGAATCACACCACTTACCTAAGCTAACACAGACTGACATGGAAAAGTTGAACAGATCCAAAACAAAAGAAGAAATTGAACAGGTTATCAAAAAATTACCAATAAAAAAAAAAGTCCTGGCCCAGACGGTTTCACCGGGGAATTCTACCAAACATTCAGAGAACTGACACCAATCCTACTTAAACCATTCTAAAACATAGAAAAGGATGGAATCCTCCCTGACTCATTTTATGAAGCAAGTATAACCTTGATACCAAAACCAGGCAAAGACAACACTCAAAAGGAAAACTACATACCCAAATCCTTCAAGAATATGGATGCAAAAGTCTTAAACAAAATCCTAGCTAATAGACTCCAACAACATATAAAGAAAATCATTCATTATGACCAAGTGGGATTCATATCAGGTATTGTGGATGAACATGGAGGACATTATGCTGAGTGAAATAAGTCAGTCACAGAAGGACAATTATTGTATTAGTCCATTATTGTAAAAGTCAATATATGGTCCTTTATATATGGAAGAAAATTTTCTTTGTTGATTACCAGGGGTTGCAGGGTAAGGTAGGGAACACTGTTAAGTAGGTACAGATAAGTATTCATTTGGGTGAAGAGAAGGGCAATGTACCAAATGTGAGTGATAAACATGGTGGCATTGAGGAAGAGGAGGACCTAGAGAGGTAAATGGGAGATGCAGACAACAACGATGAACCCTTTTGCACATACAGTACTGCATTGTGTATAAAGGCAAACACAGTTATACGGGTGGATAGATAGGTGGGCAAGCTGAAATATTAGGTATGTTTATTCAGCAGGTAGTGTACCCAAGACCATGCATAGGGTTGGCATAGAATGATTCTACTAGTTTATTTGTATGTTCTGTAAGAATTCCTATAGGTGTAGTAGAGCTGACAAGGGACAAAGTTGTAGTCACTTCTTGGTCACAGCCAGCTATGCAGAGGGAGCGAGTAGCTGAACCTGTGGGATCAGGTCCATAGTCACAGAGGACATCAAACTCAATTGGCATAACATACTCCACAAAATATTATTCCACCTCCTACTTTGGCCAGTAGCAACTGGTATTTTAAAAGCTTGCAAGCAGCCATCTAGATGCAATGATTGGTCTCTCCTCGTCCAGAGCAAAGAAGAATGAAGAAAACCAAAGATTCATGGAAACAATTAGTCTTCATGACTGGTAAACCCTGTGATCCTCAACCTATATGACCATGGAATCCTAGAAGAATTAGATGGTGCCCAGCTACCACTGTCAACCACTCAGAGGTGAATCTATAGAGGAGATCCTGGATAGAGAGTGAGAACAATGTGGAACAAAACTCAAAATCATTTGGGGGAAAAAAAACAAAGAACTAAGTTTGCTGATCTGATAGAGCCTGGTGGAATGACTGAGACTATGGTCCCTAGCTGCCCTTCAGGTCTGGAATTGAACCCATACCTGTAGGTGTGGTTCACAAAAACAAAAGACAGGCATAAGAGTTGCACATATACCTGAGGTAGATACACTCCTTGCAGAGAACAATAATAGGAGAAAGGAGGGTTGTTTATGCACAGGGAGACAGTTTGGGCAGTAGGAGTGAATGAAGGGATGGACAGAGGGAAGAGGTAACTATCAGGAGGAAGTGAGAGGGGAGCTGTTGCATTGGAGTAAATTGTAGTCAATGTCATGAGATAACATGCGTGTGAACTGCTGTATGGAAAGTGAATTTGCTCTGTAAACTTTCACCCAAATCACAATTTAAAAAAAAAAAATTATGGCACACATCAAAAGCAGTATTCAGAGGTCAGTTTATGTCAATAAATGCATACATCAAAAAAAGAAGAAAGAAAAAAAAATCAACACTCTAACTCAACAACTCCAACAGCTAGAAAAAGAACAACAAAAGAATCCTACAGTATCTGGAAGT
Source organism: Orycteropus afer afer (assembly GCF_000298275.1). Lineage (NCBI taxonomy): Eukaryota > Metazoa > Chordata > Mammalia > Tubulidentata > Orycteropodidae > Orycteropus > Orycteropus afer. The sequence continues at coordinate 1,147,993 of NW_006921973.1, forward strand.
AAGGGAATAATAAAGATCAGAACAGAAATAAAGGAAACAGAAAACAAAAATACACCACCCAAGAGTTGAAAAATTACAGATTGGATAAGAAAACAAAATCCATCAATATGGTGTCTACAAGAGACACAACTTAGAGACAAAGACAAAAATGTACTAAAAATCAAAGGCTGGAAAAAGATATATCAAGCAAATGGCAACAGTAAGAGAACATGATTGGAAATATTAATTTCTGATCAAATTGACTTTAAGACAAAAACCACCATATGAGAAAATCAACAGAACAAAAAGCTGGTTCTTCAAAAAGATTAACAAAATCAACAAACCACTGGCAAATCTTACAAAAGAAAGAGAAGATGCAAATTACAAGAATAATAAATGAAAAGGGTGTCATCACAACAGAACCAACTGAAATAAAAAAGATACTGACAGAATACTATGAAAAAATTATACTCCAACAGATTTGACAAAGTAGAAGAGATGGACAATTTTCTAGAATCACAAGACCTACCTAAACTATCACACTCAGAGATAGAATACTTGAACAGACCTATAACAAAAGTAGAAATTGAGCAGGTCATAAAGAAACTCCCCATAAAGAAAAGTTCTAGCCTTGATGGCTTCACTGGAGAATTTTACCACCTATATTATGCAAGCTGTTCCAGAACATAGAAAAAGATGGAATACTCTCAAACTCATTTTATGAATCAAGCATAACACTATATCAAAACCAAGGAAAGACACCATTAGAAAGGAAAACTTCATATCAATATCCCTCATGAACATGGTGCAAAAATCTTTAACAAAATCCTAGCCAACAGAATCCAACAACATATCAAATAAATAAATAAATACATACATACATCCTGACCAAGTAGGATTCATATCCATGTATGAAAGTATGGTTCAACAATCAATGTAATCCACCATATAAACAAAAGAAAAGAGCCATATGATTATATCAATCGATGCAGAAAAGGCATTTGATAAAATCCAACACCCATTCCTGTTCAGAACTCTCAGCAAAATAGGGATAGAAAGGAAATTCCTCAACATAATATATATATATACCCTTCCAATATATATACCATTGCAAAGCAAACGGCCAACATCATTATTAATGGAGAAAGACTCAAAGCATCCTCCTTAGGAATGGGAACCAGATAGGGATGCCCTCTATCACCACTTCTATTTAACATTGTATTGGAAGTTCTGGCTAGGGCAATAAGGCAAGAAAGAGAAATAAAAGGCATACAAATTGGCAAAGAGGCAGTACAACTATCTCTATTTGTCAACAATATGATCCTATACATAGAAAATCCAAGGGGACTCAACAAAAAAAAAAAAAACTACTGGAACTAATAGAGAGGTTAACAAAGTTGGAGAATATAAGATCAACATACAAAAATCAGTTGGATTCCTCTACACCAACAAAGAGACCTCTGAAAAGAAAATAAAGGAAACAATACCATTTACAATAGCTACTAAAAAAAACAAAATATCTAGGAATAAACCTTACTAAAGACACAAAAGACGTATAGAAAGAAAACTATAAAACACTACTACAAGAGACAACAAGGGCTCTATATAAATGAAAGAACCTGCCTTGTTCAGGGCTAGGTAGACTGAATATTGTGAAAATGTCAAACTACCTAAAACAATCTACACATTTAATGCAATCCTCATCCAGATACCAACAAAATTTTTTCAGAACTTGGAAAAACCAATTACTAATTTCATATGGAAAGGAGAGACCTCAATAAACAGAGCACTTCTGAAGAAGAAGAACAAAGTAGGAGGTCTCACACTCCCAGATCTTAAAACCTACTATATATATACAGCCACAGTAGTCAAGACAGCATGGTATTGGTACAATGATAGACAGAGCAATGGAACAGAATCGAAAGTCCGGATATAGAACCATCCATCTATGGACACCTGATCTTTGACAAATGTCCAAAACCTATTATATGGGCAAGAGATATCCTCTTTAATGAATGATGCTGGCAAAACTGGATATCCACTTGCAGAAAAATGAAACAAGACCCATACCTCATCGCATACACAAAAACAAATTCAAGCTGGATGAAAGACTTAAATGGAAAACCCCAAAATATGAAATTCATCAAAGATAAAATAGGGGCAAATCTCAGATCCCTAATTTATGGCATAAATAAACTATCAAAGATAACTCATAATGCCCAGGAGGTAGAAAAGAAGCTAGATGACTGGGACCTTTTAAAAATTAAATTCTTATGTCCATGGAAAGATTTCTTCAAAAGAGTAAAAAAAGAACCTACAGATTAAGAGAAAATATTTGTCTCTGCCATATCTGACAAAGAACTTATCTCCAAAATCTATAGAAAGCTTCAGCACCTCAACACCAAAGAGACAAACAACCCTATTCAAAAATGGGCAAAAGACTTGAACAGACACTTCACTAAAGATGATATGTTGGTGGCCAAGAAACATATGAGGAATTGCTCACAATTTTTAGTCATTAGAGAGACGCAAATCAAAACAACAATGGGATATCATCTCACCCCATAAATAATAACAAAGTTCAACAGGACAGAAAATAGCAAATACTGGCAAGGTTGTGAAGAGATTGGAACTCTTTTGCACTGCTGGAGGGATTGTAAAATGGTACAACCATTGTGCAAACAGTATGCTGTTTCCTTGAAAAACTAAAACTAAAAATATCATTTGACCCAGCAATTCCATTACTAGGAATATATCCTAAAGAGGTGAGAGGCAGCACACAAACAGACATGTGCACATCTATGTTCATTGCAGCACAATTCACTATAGCAAAGAGATGGAAACAACCTAAATGCCCATCAAGGGATGAATGGATAACCAAACTATGGTACATTCACACAATGGAATACTATGCTATATTAAAGAACATGAAGGACACAACATGGATGAGCCTGGAGGACATTATACTGAGTGAAATAACTCAATCGCGGAAGGATAAATATTGTATGAGCCCATTGCTGTAAAAAGACAAAGAAGGATTTGCTTAAGAAAAAGGAATTCATTTTGTAGGTTACTGGGGTGGAGAGGAAAAAGGATGGATTAATTTTGGCCTAGTTGAGGGCCACATGCTGATGTGGGGAAGGGGAGTGATGGTATAGAAAGAGTCTGTGACCACCACAATAACATTAGGAAAAGGGAGGCCACTAAATTGTGCACATAAGAGATAGACGACAGATGCTAATACCAACCAGTATATCCACAATACTGCATTACCATTAACACCAAACACCAGGCTACAGATAAACACATAAATATCTGAGAAGATCAGATGGGGGTCAGTGAACAGGATTATACTCTAGACCAAGGATAGATTCAGCAGAGGCTAATCTTGCACAAACACCAGTGATACAAAATACCCACAATCCTTACAGAAACAACAGAAAACAGACATAAAGTAATCCCTCACAGACAGCCAGACATGGGGAAAGAGAGATGCAATGGATCTACATACTCAGGACCATACTGCTAGGGGACTCCAGACTCAATTGGCACAACAAAATTCATAAAAGTCCTGTTCTTCATCCTACATTGGTGCCTAGTGACTGGGGTCTTAAAAGCTTTCCAGTGGGCATCTAAGATGCAGCTAATGGTCTCCTATCATCAGAGGTGAAGAAGCGTGTGAAAAAAAAAGTACATTTTGGAGCAATCAGCCCTAGGACACAATGACCCTCGAGACCAGAAGAACTAGATGGTGCCCCACTATCAATGCCAACCACTCAGAAAAGGATCAAATCTGGAGATCCTGGATAGAGTGAGAGGAAAAACATGGAACAAAATCCAAAAATTCAATAATGACCAATATTACTAGTCGGATGGAGTCTGGTGAGACCCCCAATACTATGGCCCTAGAATACATTCTGGGCCTGGAATAAAACTCACTCCCAGGGGCTGGCTCTCAGCCCAATAGTAAATAAGATGTACATGCAGACCACTCAATCCAGGGTGATGCACCCACATACTCTACAGAAATGCATCCCTTGGAGCAATCAATCAACCATGAGGCACCAGAGGAGCAATATTCACATGGAGGAAATGCAGGACACACAGGCATGCATAACAATGAAGGGCAAAGAGGGTGGGGTGGATTACTGGGCAGGGAGAGGAGGAGACTGGGTTAGGATTAGGGATGGTAAATGGGGAGTGAAACTAAATGTACGCATAATGATGAATGTAAAATAAACTGCTCTGTAAACTTGCAACTAAAGTACAATTAAAAAGGACCAATTCCATTTAAGATGATTTGTATCATTCACGGAGATAGCTCCATAATGGTAGATAGTTAACTAACTGTAGTTGATGGCTGTTGATAATTGTCTTCTCATCATTCCTAATGAACAAGTTACTGTACAGAAATTGAGTTTTGTAGTTTGTTAGCCCCCAAGAAACGGGATAAAGGATTGACTGATGAATTTAAATAAATAAATAAACAAATATAGTAACATTTTTGTCCTAATGAGCATTTCTTAGATGCATGGGTTTAAATATCATTTTGTTAATGCAAAATAGAAAAAATATTCTATTTATTTATTTATTTGTTATCATATTTGGGATGCAAATTTGCAAAGCAGATTTGTTTTATATTCAATGGTTCATGCACATTTGATTTAATGGCCCCAATTACCCTCCCCAACCATAAAAAACTCTCCTCCCCTCTCCTCCCTGTGACTCCCTTTTCCCTGTGCCCTTCTTATCTGTGCATTCCTGTCTGTCCAGCTTTTCCTCCATGTGAATGCTGCCCCTCTGATGTCTCATGGCTAATTGATCTAAGGGGTGCACCCTAGATTACATGGGTGCTGCACTCTGGGATAAGTGTTCTGCATGTAGGTCTTTCTACTGTTAGGCTGAGAGAGAAAAAAAACATATATTTATATTAGAATTAATTAACCCCTTGAAGACATACTAACCTGAATGGAATCAACTCGATGGCAGTGAGTTTTTTTGTTTTGTTTTGTTTTAATACAAAGACAACTACAGATGAATAGCTTTGTGAATATAGGTTCATCAACAGAGATTTAGGAAATTTAATATAAGAAAACCAAACTTAACATAGCAATATATAAAGATGTTAATTCATTATGCAACAAGTAAAGTTTATAGCTGGAATGCATGGTTAGTTTAATATCTGAAAAGCATCAATGAAATTACGATATAAATGGAATAAAGGAGAAAACAATATGAATATTTCAACAGATACCTAATAAGTAAATGAAATTTAGAATCTAATTATGATGTAATCTCCCAGAAGTCTAGGAATAGAAATTTGATCAAAGTCATCTATGAGAAACCTAAAAGTGGCCTCATATTAGGTTTTCTGTCTAAGACTGGTAACAAAGCAAGGATGCCTGCTCTTGCTATGCAACATAGTATTGGAAATTCTAAGGCATGAATTAAGAAAAGAAAAATAAGTTAAGGTATACATATTGGGAAGCAAAAAGTAAAACTTCAGAAATGGTATGTGAGTGAAAAATACTGAAAACTTCAAAAAGTATTAGAACTAATAATGAGTTTAATCACAAAATACAAGGTCAAATTATAAAAATCTATTTTAATTCTATGTAAAAATAATAAACAATGGAAATTTAAATAAAGAAAATTCAATTCAAAAACATAAAATACACGGGAATAAATTTAAAAATGAATTAATACAAAGCAACAATAAATCTAAGTAATATTGTTTTGCAATAAGGATAGGTATATATAGATGAATTTAAAAAGAAAACAAAACACTGCCATTGAGTCAGATCTGACTCATAGTGACCCCTCCTTGGGTTTCCAAGGCTGTATCAGTGCGGAAGTAGATTGCCCAATCTTCCTTCTGAGGAGTGGCTGGTGGATTTGAACTGCCATCCTTTTGGTTAGTAGTTAAATGCCTTAGGCACTACACCACCAGAGCTCCCATATAAAACAGAATAAAGCCCAGAAATAGAGCTACATATATATGGTTGATTGATTGTCAATAATTGTACAATGATAATTCAATTAGAAAAGACTAGTCATTTCACCAAGAAGTGCAGCAAATAGATATCTATATGCAAATACTCAACTCTTACCTTACACCATATACAAAATTTGTATGTGAACGGATTATAAACCTAAGTATAAGAGCTAAATTTACAATTCTTCTAGAGAAAGTATGTTGTTGCTACCTGTTGTTAGATGTCGTCAAATCAGTTCAAACTTACTGACCCTATCTATGTACAATGGAGTGAGACACTGGTTAGTCGTGTGCCATTCTCACAATTGTTTCTCTTTCAACCAACTGCTGCAGCCACTGTATCAATACTTCCCTTGAGAGTCTTCCTCTTTTTTACTAACTCTTTACTTTACCAAACATGATGTCTTCTTCTAGGGACTTGGAAGGAAAGTTGGGCCACCTACTTTCGGAGTGATACTACCTGGGAAACCCAAGGAGGGGTCACTATGAGTTAGACCCAACTCGACGGTAGTGAGTTTAGGTCCTACCTGATTACATGTCCAAAGTACATGAAAGGAAGTCTCTCCATTCTTACTTCTAAGCAGTATTCTGACTGCACTTCTTCCAAGACAGATTGGTTCTTTCTTCTGGCAGTCATCGGGTGTTTAATTTTCTTCACCAACACCATCATTCAAGGGTATCAATATTTCTTCAGTTTCTTATTCTTCACCTAGAATTGGCATACATATGAGGCAATTGAATGTATCATGGCTCCAGCCAGGAACACTTTAGTCTTCAAGGTAACATCTTTGCTTTTCTTTAAAAAAATACTTTAAAGATGTCTTTTACAACAGATTTGCCCAATGCAATATGTTGTTTGATTTCATCACTGTTGCTTCAATAGGCATTGATTGTGAATCCAAGTAAAATAAAATTCTTAACAACTTCCATCTTTTTTTGTTTATCAGGATGTTGCTCACTGGGCCAGTTGTGAGGATTTCTGTACTGAAGTATCTGATATTCGTCAGTAAATGCTTGAAGTGTTCTTTGCTTTCACAACCAAAGTTGTGTCAACTTCATATTGAAGATAGTTATTGAGTCATTCTTCAATCCTGATGCTACATTCTTCATATAGTCCAGCTTCTTGGGTTATTTGCTCAGGATAAAATTGAATAAGTATGATGCACACCTTTCTTGATTTTAAACCACAGAAAATTCAGAGGGAAATTTTTATGACCTTAAAACAAACAAACAAAAACAGGGCCATAGAATTGATTCCAACTCATAGCAACCTTATAGGATAGAGTAGAACTACTGCCATAGAGTTTCCAAAGCTGTAAATCTTTGCAGAACCAGATTTCTCATCTTTCTTCCACAGAGCAGCTGGGTGGTTGAAACTGCCAACATTTTGGCTGGCAGATTTAAACACTGCTAAACACTGAATGCTTATATCACTGTACCACCAGAGCTCCTTTCACGCCCTTGTTTTTGTTAGGTGCTGTTGAGTGGATTCCAAATCACAGTGACCCTGTATTCAACAAAAGGAAACACTGCCCCATCCTACACCATCTTCACATTGGTTGCTACGCTTGAGCCCATCTTTGCAGCTACTGGGTCAATCTATCTTATTGAGTATCTTCCCCTTTTTTGTTGATTCTTTATTGTACCAAGTGTGATATCCTTCTCCTGGGACTGGTCACTTCTGACAACATGACCTAAGTAAGAGAGATGAAATCTGGCCAGTCTTGCTTTAGGGAGCATTCAGGCTGTACTTCTTCCAAGACAGGTTTATTCATTCTTCTTGCAATCCGTGGTGTTTTCAATATTCTTCACTCATACCACAATTCAAATATTTAACATTAAAATTTTATGACCTTAGTTACACAAAAATATCCTAGATAGTTCCTCAAATTATAAATTGTGAAAGAAAACAAATGATTAATTACATTTTGTCAAAATTAAAAACTCAGTATATGTATTGAAAATACTTATTAGGTATTTCTAAAAATTATATTTAGAATTCTGACAATGAACTTTTACAGCTTAATAAAGAAAACAATAAGAAAATATAAAAGAAATAATTTTAAAAGGAGCAAATGATTTGAAAAGTCATTCCAGATAAAAAGATATATGAATAGCTAATTTTCACTTATTAAAGTATTTGATGTCATTATTAATCTAGAAAATGAAAACTGAATCCACAATGAACTATCCATTATAATAGTTAAAATTTTTAAAGTGAACAATGTCATATGTCAGTGAGGATGAAAATCAACTTAAACATACATCTGTTGATACTGGAAATGTAAAATTTTATATCCAATTTGGAAAACATTGTGACAGATTATTATAAAATTAAACAACTATTTCTCATAAGGTTCTATAATTTTACTTCTGGGAATTTACACAAAAGAAATAAATACATACAGTAATCCTAAGAAAGATACATGGTTGCTTTTAACAGTTTTAATAATAAGCAAGGAAAACTGGACACAATTCAAACGTCCATCAACAGATGAATAAATAAATATGTTGTGATATATTCACGCAGTGTAATATTCCTCTAGTATGAGCAGCAAAGGAGCCCTGGTTGTTTAGTAGTTAAGCACACAGCTGCTAACCCAAAGGTCTGTGTTATGAACCTACAGGCCACTCTGTCAGAGAGTACTTTAGTATGTCTTCTTCTAATCTTTGTATTTCTTGAAGACTTACAGACAGAGTAATGAAGTTCTTGTTAGGCTGAAGCAAACCCAAGCCACCAACATTTCAGTTAGCAGCTTCCTCCAGGTGTCAAGCCCTGATGAGACAGCCTGATAAGACAACCGAGGTGACAGAACCCGCCCAGACTGGAAAGTCCCATGCAGTGGCAAACTTCCTCTTTTGAAGCCCCCTCATGCTAATTAAGTACAGACCCATGCTAACAGCTAATTGGACGCTGCCATTTCCTTAGAGGACCCTGTCATTTCCCTGGTGTCCCCAAATATGTCCTCTCTGTGTCTATAAAAATCTATGCCCCTTGCCTGGGGGTGCGGCTTCTCGGGCCCCTCTCAGGGACCCGTAAACCTCACCCAGAAACTCAGAATAAAAACTTCTCTTTAACCTCACTTTTGTGTGTCCTCTTCTCCTTACTGTAGCCTTACAGTTCTGATATCCACAACAAGATGAATTAACTTCAAAACATTATACTGACAAAAAACGAAAAAGAAAGAGAAAAAAAAAAGCCAGAGTGTAGAATTCCAACTATATGAAAACTTAGAAAAGACAAATCTAATCTATAGTGATTTAAAAAGTGTAACAAGTTACTTAGGGCATGGGTTAGGGAACAGGAGTGAAGACTGCCTGGGAAGGAACACAGGGGAATTTTCTGTGGTAATGGCATGTTCTATATTCTACTATGGTGGTAGTTAAACAGGTGAGTAAATTTGTCAAACATTTAAAAATACATGTTTAAATGGGAACATTTAATGTGTGTAAATAATATTTAAATAAAACTGATTTTGAAGGTATATACACGCTACCAATGAGTTGATTCTGACTCATAGGACAGAGCAGAACTTCCCCACAGGGTTTACAAGGATAAATCTTTTGAGGCAAACTGCCTCATCTTTCTCCTGAAGAGAGGCTGGTGGCTTTGAACCACTGACATTTTGGTTAACAGCAGAATGCCTTAATCACTGTTCCATGGAAACTCCTTTTCGAACTACGTACATCCAATGACATGCTACAGTGCTGTAATAAATTCATTGTTCAATGAATACATTAAAGTGTGAGAAAAGATCCTTGACATTTTTTAATATAAAGTAAAAATGATACAAGAATTAGATGAAAAATTTTAAGATCTATTTAATATGAGTAAAAAAAAATGTTACAAGAGTTTGATATATTAATTTAACAAATATTTATTGAGTGCTCTAGCATGTACTGGGTACTAAGTACAAAACATGAGGAAGATATCAAATTGTTAAAAATAAGATGATGAGTGACATTTATTTTTTATTTCACTCTATAATCTAAATTGAGTAACTGTATATTCAGTTAAATTTAGAGTCATAAAAGGTGTCTTTTAATTCTATAGTCTTACTTTTTATTTATTATCTTTAGTTTGCAAATTTGATGTCCAGAACTGACCCTGATGACATTAAGAAAATTGCAGGGTTAGCAAAAGGCTGTTAAATTTTGGGAAATTAGAATGAAACTTGGTACCTTTTATTATGTCAGTAATTTTATTCCTCTTGTCATGAAAAGGTCACAAACTAAAAAGAAATAAAATAATATATTTTTAAATAAATTCTAGTAACTGTAGTTGTCATTAGAGTCTAATTTAAAGTTGTTATTATTGGATTCTGTCGTAAATAAGAGGAATATCAACTTAAAATTATGAAAAAATATGCTGTTGGTTTGATTTGAAGGCAAAAGAACAACATAAGAAATGTAATTGTAGTGCCTGTGTTGACTTTCAGTAATTTAAAAGTAGAGGAAAACATTCAAAGATCAATTTTTTAAAATTTTTATTTATTTTATTGTTGTTCCTGACAATATGCATAGCAAAATATGCACCAATTCAACAGTTTCTACATGTACTATTTAATGACATTGATTACATTCTTCAAGTTGTGTAATCGTTCTTACCCTCATTTTCTGAGTGGATCTGCCCCATTAACATGAATTCACTTCCCCACTTCCCCTTAAGGTTTCTATCTAATCTTTCAACTTGTTATCTATTTGATCCTGCATCAGTAATTATTCAAAGAGCATCATAAGACTTTTTAAAAGTTTGCTTAAGCCAGACTTCTTGATAGATAAGCTACTGTTTGCTTTTAAGAAGACTTCAGGGATATTTTTAATTTAAGTCTTAATGATTATTTTAGGGTAATAGCTTCAGGGGCTCTGGTAGCATAGTGGCTAAAAGCACTTGACTGCTAACCAGAAGGCTGGCGGTTCAAACTCACCAGCCACTCGTCGGAAGGAAGGTTGGGCAATCCTACTTCCGTAGTGATACTGCCTTGGAAACCCAAGGAGGGGTCGCTATGAGTCGGGGCTGACTCAAGGTACATAACAACAACAACAACAAGCTTCAGGGGTTCATCCTACCTTAATGGCTCCAGGAAGTCTGTCATTCGTGAATATTTGACATTCTGTTTTGTGTTTTCCCTTTTGATTTAGATTCTTCTATGGAATCTTTGATCAAAATGTTCAGTAATGGTAGCCAGGCACCATACACTTCGTCTAGTCTCATAGTAAAGAAGGCAGCTGTTCATGGACAGTTAGGCACACATTCCACAACCTGTAATCTGGCCAAGCATTGTATTTACTGTAAAAAAAAATTTTTTTTAAATAATTTTTAATTACTGAAAAAAGTTGAATCGGCACAATTTGTATGATAGATATATCCACAACAATGACAAAACAAAGAAACAAAAGTAGCTGCTAAGATTGCTTACTGTACAACCAAAATTATGGGATTGGCCTCAGGCCAATTACATGCTTCTGCTCTGCCATCTACTTTGTTGACTGTGCCTGGGGTCTTAACAACCTGCAAGTGGCCATCCAAGGTTCCACAATTGGTCTCTATTCACTTGAACAACAGAGGGAAAAAGAGAGTTAGGAATAGGAGAATAGTATGGAATATTTGGCTAAGTGCCTCACGCATTAACTTTCAAGTCACCAAACTGACCTAAATTACTTAGGCAAGGGATCTGTTTATAGTAATATATCCAGATCAATTGATCAATTTATATAATTCTGAACTTCAAAGGCATGCCATTCATAATTAATGAAATACAATATTCAGTGAATATTTCCATAAAATATTAATCGTCAAATACTTGATTAGTTACTTGGCCTCCCATGACAGGTTAATTCAATGGAGAAATCTGATTGAAAAAATTTCAATAAGAAAATCACTTTTCAAGACAGAATGTTTTGTGGCTTACCTGTGTTTTTCATTACCATCATGAAACAAAGATTTATGTTTTAAGTAAGTTGGAAAAAAAAATGTGGATGCATTAAATAAATGTTGAATTCAGATGCAATTTGCTGAGACTCTAAAGTACATTTCTAAAACTAAAATTATTTCTTTTTTCTCCATGAGGTCATAGAACATTCTTTGTATTTCAATCCATATTAATTTATCAAGGCTTTTTGTTTGCTCTAACATGGTCTCTTCTGCCTAGGAACTTTGGCAAAGAGTTGGATGTTTTAATAACTATTTCTCTCACTGCTTGTTTATTCTACCTTAATATATATCTTCCTCCAAAGTTTGGTCTTTTTCTTTCTTCCTTTTACCTACCCAAGATATTCCAGGGAACTCTGGTAGTATAGTGCCTAAAGCACTTGACTGCTAACCAGGAGGCTGACAGTTGAAATCCACCAGCCACTCCTTGGAAGGAGGGTTGAACAATCTACTTCCACAGTGATACAGCCTTGGAAACCCAAGAAGGGGTTGCTATGAGTCAGGTACAACTCCACCGCATATAACAACAACAACAAAGATATTCTGTGTATCACCTCCTTCCCCATCTCAAGGTGATATCTCCCACCCTCTTCCTTTGGACTAAATAGGAAAAATTGTTAGCGCTCCAGATTAATAAACCAAAACACATTGCAATCAAATCTATTGTAACTCACAGAAATCCGTTAGGGCAGAGTAGAATTACCCCCATACGGTTTCTGAGGCTGTAAATCTTTAAGAAAGCAGATTGCGGTATTTTTCTCCCAAGAGTGGCTGCTGGCTTCTAACAACCGACCTTTTATTTGGCAGCCTAACGCATAACCATTTGTGCCACCAGGGATCCTCTCCCGATTAATGGAGAAGTATAATAAAATAGAGAATTTCCAGCATTATTGCTATTCTTTTATAAATTGTATCACATATTATCTCTACTATTTTTGCTACATACCTTTTACTTCTATTTCTGATATTCTTTATTGTTTCCATTAAAATTTTTCAAAATTCTTGCATTATACTCAAATATTCAGGATGATGCAGTGACTTAAATTTTAATTTAATTTTTAAACGTGAACAATCTGATATCTGTAAAATTAGTAAATACATGTATTATTTGAAACAATTTTTATATTAATTTTTAAAAGTTTAATATCAAACTAACAGTCATAGATATGCTGTTTGTTCAAATGATAATCATCACAGTGTGTGGTCTCTGGCTTTTTTGTTGCCATATATTTGTATATTTTTCAACCTATTTGTAAAGGTTGAATTAAATTACATTATATGGAAAGTATACTATTAATTTTAGGAGCTCTGGTAGCGTACTGCCTAAGGCACTTGACTGCTAACCAGAAGGCTGGCGATTCAAACCCTCCAGCCACTCCTGGAAGGAAGGTTGGCAATCTACTTCCGCGTGATACTGCCCCGGAAACTCAAGGAGGGGTCTCTATGAGTCTAGTGGGTCCAACTCCATGGCACATAACAACAACAACAACAACAACAGCAACAACAACACTATTAATTTCTTAAAATAAGAATGAAAGATGATTTTTAATTTGGTAGAAATGTTATATATAATATTATATCAAATATCACTTTCAATTTTGCTTTTGTATTACAAATACATACTTTTGATCATTAAGTAATTTTGATGAATGAATGTAAGAAGGATGTGATGTTTTCATTTTTTTCTTATTTTGAATCTTTTTTAAATGTAATTTACTGAGAATGTGTACAGAAAAATCACTTTTATTTTGCTTCTTTCTGAGATTAGAACTATGGCTAGTTTCTAATGACAAAATATTAATCGGCACTAATAATTCAAAATTTTATATGTGGAAAATCATGAAGCAGATTATTAAAGTAACTTCTCCATTTTATCATATAGAAGTGAACATTTTGTTATTTTAGAATATTTTCTATTAATGATTAAATAGAAATTTAATTCTGTGTGTAAAAATTTGTGACACGTTGATTTAAAATAGTAGCATTCTAGTTATTACACTTGGGAAATACATAATATGCTATTGAAAGAATATTGTTATTTTCCCCTATCTCCTATCTCCTACTCCCACTTGTGACCAGACTAAGAATTTACTTTTAAACATTTAGAGCTTTGATAAAATCTAGAAATCCTTATGCATTTCCAATGAACCAAAAATCCATAGGGAAATATACCTATCTCGTCAGATAAATGCTGATGAAATCCTCATATCCCCAGGGCAGATAGGAAGACACATAGTTTCTATATTCAAAATCTCTAACTCTTTCTGAAGAAAACAAATAAGGGTGAAGTTCCTTTGAAAAACAGATTATAGAGAAATTTAAATGTCATGCTACCTCAGATATTTTATTCAGGGATATATATTAATAGGTAAGAAAGTAGATATTTACTACAACAGTAGCCCAACAGGCAATTGAATATATCTTGATATGGAAAAACAGGATGAGGGAGAGGGAAGTGTAAAGAACATGAAAGAAAGTATTAATATATCTAGTACATTATCAATAATAGATCTATAGAAAAGAGTTTAGAAATACTGGTGGCTTAGTGCCTAAGGCATTTGAATGCTAAACAGAAGGCTGGCAGTTCAAACCCACCAGCTACTCCTAGGAAGGAAGACTGGAGAATCTTCCAAAAAGATACCGCCTGGGAAACCAAAGGAGGGGTCAGTATGAGTTGGATCTGACTTGACGGCAGTGAAAGTGAGAAAGTAATTAAAATTTCAGACATTATCATTTTAATTATATAATTGAGAGGTAAATGTTACCTTGTCCAAAGCTTAACTCTTTCAAGCTGGTCTCCCAGAAGAAAGGTGAGCAGGTGGTGGAGGTGGGCAGAGCTGCCTAAAAAGCAGTCACAGCCTCTTGCTTAGGCAGTCAGTTGTGGTCAAGAGCAAGACTTGTTTCTGGGTGTTTGATCCTGCCACACACACTAAATAGGATAAGAGCAAAGTCAATGTTCTTTTTCATTATGATTGTGTTTTGACCCTGATGACATTTAAGGAGACAGTTTGCCACTCATGCAGATTGAAGAAATATGTGACTCAAGAATCAGTGGTCCTCCCCTGGAGTGGGACATCTTGCCATGTTAGCCCTCTGCACATATGAAGACAGTAAAAACAGCTGTGGATCATTTCAGCAGAAGAGAGAGCTTATTGCAAAGATTTTTCATAGTTCTCATGATCACTCTTCCAACAGGCCTGGTATTATTGTGCTTGACCTGACTGTTTGTCTTTGTTCATGGGACAGTCAAATTCACAATCCCAACCTCATGAGAGAAGATTAAAAATAAATGATATCATATGATTTGGAAACACCAGGGTATTTAATTATGTTAATTGAGTTGCATAGACTTGCCTAGACAGCATTATTTTTATGGTGCCTTGCTACTCCTTTTCTTCTCAATATTTATAGATATTGGAAGGTATTCAGTACTTATTTCTTAACAAACCATATTTATTAAAAAAAAAAACTGACAGTATTATCAGTATTATCTGATTATACTTGTCTTACCATGTCACACTGGTCTTTAGTATTACAGTATCAACATCTAAGGGTAGCTGGCTTAAATATAGGTTTACATTGACTTGAACACTTAATTCATTTACTCATACAATAAATATTTAGTGAGTGACTGCTATGTACCATTTGAATACCATAACTATAATGCAGGAACTTTCTCAAGTAGAGACATTAAAGGCCTGCCAGAGAATGGCACCTGATCTGCAAGATGACAGCTGAGTAGTAATCAAACCAGGTATATGAAAAGGGATCTTATTCTAGGCAGAGAAAATAGCAGATATATAGACCATGTAGCAGATGAAAACATAGCAGACAGAAGAGAATGAAAGATAGTAGTATCTTGAATTGGGTAAAACTTGAAGCTGGATAATTATTTTGGAACCAGACCATGTGATTTATAAGCCAAATGGAGGAACTGAATTGATCTTAAAAGCACTGGACATCATTTTAAAAGCAAAGTATCTTAAGAATGGGGGGCATAATTATATGAGTTTTCAAAATACATCTCTGCCTATGTTGTAAAGAATACAGATCAGATACAGTTAAAAGGCATTTTGGGTAGTCTAAATGAGAAATAATAGACTGGGTAAATTTTATTGTGGTACAAGCAGAGAGAAGTGATCGAAATCAGGAGATATTTACAGTTTTGAATGTAGTTGCTAATGATTCCATGTGCAAGAAGGGTGAGAAGGTGGTTCAATAATGACTTATACAGTAGCATGGATAGGGGTACCATTTGGAATACTGGAAAAGAATTAGGCTTTGGGAAAAGAATCGTGAGTTTAATTTTATGTTTATTGATTTGGAGTTTTTTGGTGACATTCTTCCAAGAGGAGATATTGTGTAGTCTGCTGTTGCATCTATCTGGAGCCACAAGAGAGGTTTGGGCTGGTAGCACACATGTTGCAGTTATTTGCAAGGTGATCCTTTAGAACCAGGCAACAGAAACAATTGTGGATAATATAAGCTGAAGAGAGAGCTTACTGGAAAGATTTTTACTGCAAAGATTCTCTAATAAGGTCACAGAGCTAGGCTCAGAAAGGAATCAAGAGCAAAGACAGCAAGGTGGCCAAATCAAAGCAAAAATCACACCACAGTTTGGTCAGGACATCGGTTCCCCCTAGCTTCATACAGCTGCTACATGTCTCTGTCACAGCACATTGGGTATTGCTGCAGGCATTATAGGGGCTGTGGCTACAATTGGAACTGGAAATAAGATGCTGCTTCCGCCCCTGTTGCTAACAAAGAAATAAATCTCTTACTATTTGTGATTACTTGTGTTCCTAGTAGGAGATTTAAATTTCTAGGCCTTGGAATCTGATTAACCAACCTAGAACATATTCTTGTACTATGAAAACACATTATTTTTGGCTTTTCTGATTATCAACATGTTTCATTTTAGTGGGGAATTCCTCAATCACGGGAAGGAATTTCAGAACTTGGCAAATATTATAACCAATGTCCAGTTCAGTATTATTTTAATTATATGTTTTAAGAAATCATCCATGCAGAGAGTATATAGTGAGACTATGAAACTACTGCAATATAAAAGTCAATCTATAAAACAATTTTAAGATGGTGGAAAACATCTCAGAAAGAATTAATCATGATTCTCCTTACGTTTTGTTGCTATACATTCTTATGGGTTCTGTTTGTTTGTTTGTTTGTTTTAATATTATGAGTTTTCCTTGCATGATTGTTTTTATGCTGTAATTTGGTAGAGAATTAAACATAATCCACAGTTTGCCTCACGAGCACTCCTTTGAGAAAATACTATATGAACATTATTACCTCTGATATGAGAGAAAGGTAGTGAACTACAGGTCTAGATTGATGGGTAAACATAATTAAAGATCATGAGCTTAAAGATGAGGTAGTACCAAGGAGAATTCTAATTTTTTGCCAGAGTCTGTCTGCCTTCTACTAATTTTTACTCCCTGCAGAGTTTCAGAGAGATGTGAGAAAACTATAGTTTACCCTAACTTTGTTTGAATAATGGAGTAACAAAAAGCTTAGCGTTAACGTTTACAGGATTTTCTATGAAGGCAAAAGAATATAAGTACTAAACAAGTCATAGGGCTATTTACATATAATATCCATAAATAAGCACACAGTTTTCTGAATTCTAACATGATAATTAAATTGTATACTGCATTATTGTGTATAAAGTAACTATTTATATATTTAGGGAACTGAGTGGTGGAAACAGTTTGTGATTGGCTGCTATTTGCTATTTAAAGTTAAGTTATTTGAAATCACCTAGTAACTCTGCGGAAGAAAGTTCTGGTGAACTGTTTCCATCAAGATTTCAGCCAAGGAAACTCTATGGTGCAGTCTATTCTATAACACAAGGGGCCACCATGAGTCAGAGGACAACTTGATGGCAGCTAACACCAACAACATTTAAATATTTGACTTTATTACTTAAAATATTTATATAATAATCATGTCAATTATTAATCCATTAAAATGTATTAAAACTTTTAATATTCATGTGTGGTACATACATTGTTATGAATAATTAGAGTGTATAGTCTTAGTATATGTGTGTATATGTGCATATATATGTATATAGGTATAAATTTGCAAATATATATATTTGCCCTATGAAAAATTAGAATTTTTTCTTTTGCTTGTTCAAGAAAATGGTGATTTTTTAAAAAAAATCTACACTTAACTATATATGCTCAGTCTTCCAGAGGGAAGTCATGGTGAAAAGTTGCTTTTAGACTAAATGAGGGCTATGATGAGGACTGGACAAGTGTGAGATGGTAGTTCCTTTGAATACAATGGTCTAAAGAAGGAGCATCACTGGGTAATTTCTACAGAGGCCAGGATACCTGGTGGAGAGTAAGGAGGAGATAGTAAGGTGCCACTCTAATGTTTTTTCTGTTTATTCTGAGAAAAATGAGAGACCACTGCATATTTTAAACTGAGTATTTACATGACCAGTTTTTTTTTTTCTTTTAACAAGATTATACTGATGGTTGTGCTAAGAAAAGAAAGAAGCAGTAGTAGTGGTTAAGGCAAAGAAAAGAAGAGATGATTGCAATAAATCTGGTGACAAATTATGGTGCCTTTGATTATAATGTTAACAATCAAAGGGATCATGGTACACGATCAACTGGAAGACATAAATGAGGTAAAGATAAACATATGGGAGCAATCAGCAGGAATGATATTGAATGCTGTGACTGAAAGAGAGCCTCAAAAAACTGAAAATCGTCTAATAGGAAAGAAGTTGAGGGTTGAACCTTGGGAACTTTTAACTATAAACTGTCAAGGCAATGAAACAAACTAGAAAAGGAGATTGAAAAGGAAGAATCACGTGGTTATTTTTCCTGGAAGCAAGTAAAAAACTATTTCAAAGAAGAGGATTATTTCAAATATACTGTTGATTAGTCAAATAAGATATAGAACAAGAAGTGAGTATTGGTTTAATTTCACTGCCCTAAAAACATTCTGTGTTATTCACCTGTTAATTTTTATCCACTACCCTCAAACCCCTGGCAGCCACTGAACTTTTTATTGTCTGTGTTTTTACATTTTCTGGAATGTCATATACTTGTAATTAAAAAAAAAAAAAATGCCTTTTAGACTGGTTTATTTCATTAAGGGAAATGTATTTAATGATTCTGTATGTCTTTTTGCAACTTGTTAACTTATTTCTTTTAACAGCCGAATACTATTCTATTGTATGGATATACCGTAATTTATTGTGACCTTTTCAAGGCTATTTTGGTTGCTAACAGTTTCTGGTAGTTATAAATAACACTGTGAAAACATTCATGTGCTGTTTTTTTTGTGTGTGTATGTGAGTATATGTGTGTCCGCTCATATGCTTTCAACACATGCAGGTAAATACTTAGGAGATGAATTGTATAATAAGCCTATGTTTAGCACTGTAAGAAGCTACCAGTTTTCCAAAGTGGCCACACCAATTTACATTCCCAGCAGCAATGGATAAGAGTTCCTGGCACTACATATCTTCACCAGTATTTAGTATTTACAATGTTTTACTTTTTTTTAATTAGCCAAGTTAACCTTGTACATAGCTATACAATAGCGTTTCATTGTTGATTGATTTTTTTACGAATCTCTAATGACATGATATTGGACTTCTTTTTATGTGCTTATTTGGCATTTGTGTATCTTTTTTAAGGAGGTGCATGTTCCAATTGTTCCCTCATTTTGTAATTGGATAGTTTTCTTATTTTTGAGTTTTAAGAGTTCTTTGTGTATTTTGATTACAAATCCTTTATCAGATTTGTGTCCTGAAAATAATTTATCTGTCTACTGCCTGTTGTTTATACTTTTAAGAGTGTCTTTCTTAGAGAAAAAGCAATCTTTAATTTTAACAAAGTCCAACTTATTATTATTTTTTTTCTTTCATATTTAGGAGTTACATCTAAAAACTCATCGCCAAACTTCAGGTTACTTAGATTTTCAACTATGTGATCTTTTAGAAGATTTATAGTTTTGCATTTTACACTTAGGTGGATGACCATATGAGTCAGTTTTTCAAAAAGTGCAAGACCAGTTGTAGATTCCCTTTTGTTCTGTTTGTTTGTTTTTGCATGTGATGTGAATATCCAGTTTTTCTAGAACCATTTGTTGAAAAGATTATTTGATGACTTTCTCCATTGAATTCCCTTGGTTCTCTTGTCAAAGATCAGTTGAGAATAGTTTTGTGGGTCTATATCTGGGCATTTTCTTCCATAATATAGATTTATTTCGGTATTCCTAATCCTTCTATGTTCCTCATGACTTGTCATTTTATAAACTGTAGTAATCCCATGAAGTAAATGATTCTATTTTGTAATTTTTGTGAGAAACCCACTCCCCCTTCCTTTTTCCTGAGAGTCATGCTAATCTTCCTTTCTCTGAGAGCCCTGTCAATAGTAATTCCCAGAGTTATGAGCCCACATCCTGCCAACAGAAATTCTCAGAATTGAGGACCCTCACTCCAGATTGTGTGTTTCTGTTCTGATAATAAGCTGACCACCAATCTTCCTTAAAATAGTAAGCTGACCATTAATCTTCCCTAAACAATAACTTGGCAATTTATCTTGCTTCTGTAACACACTTGCTTGCCTGCTTGCAGTCCTAAGCTATATAAACCTGCCTGAAATCAGGCTCCGGGCTGCAACTGGGCAGAAGGCTTTAGTTCCCTGCAGCCCGGCTATAGCTGAAAAAAGACTCTTCCAAATTCTGGACATTATAGTGGTCATCAGTTTCTTCTGAACCCACACCATACACAATTGCTTTTATTATTTTGAACAGACATTTCACCAGCAGATCAATTGAGAATAAGAAAAACAAAAAGTTTTGTTTCTAATTTATTTATTCTTCCTGTAATGCTTTTATTTCTTTTTGTAGATCTGAGTTTCTAACCTATATTAATTTCCTTGTTTCTGAAGAACTTGAACGGAAAATTACAATAATAAAATCATTCAGTTTTTGTTGGTCTGAGAAAGTCCTTATTTCTCCTTTATTATTAAAAAATAATAATTTCACTAGATACAGAATTCCACTAAGTTGTTGATTTTTTTAAACCCTTTAAGTATTTCACTCAACTCTCTTCTTCTTTGCCCTTTCTGAAGAGATGTCTTGCTTGAATCTCTCTTTAAGCCTGCAACATTGTTTAAAAGTGTAGTTTTTGACTACCATGCCAAATTTCAGCACAAGAACTTACACAGGAAGACTGAAGATCATAGATATCCACTAATTTAACAAGCATTTAGTATTTTATGATTATGTTCAAGGCTCCGTCCTAAGCACTAGCAAGGACTTGAACTCCCCCATTACCGATCAAGTGACCACTTTTTATACTTCCTTTTCTGATTCCTTCCCACAAGAAAAGTTGGAAATATACAACCTACATTTTAATGTATAGTCTGAGACTGCAGGCATGTACAAAAATGTATTAGTTTGAAAATATCTATACAGCAGATACTGGCTATCTATGTTCTCTCTTCTTCCTAGGCACAGAGCTAGATTTAGTTAACCACTCATCTATCAGTTTGTCATACTGAATATTGCTATTATGGTAGAAAAATTTGATTGATATTTCAAATACCGGCAGGGTAACCCATGGTGAAAAATTTCACCAGAGCTTCCAGACACACTACAAAGAAAATCTTGGTAACCTACTTCTGAAGATTAGGCAAGGAAAACTTATGGATCTCAACAAAACTATGTCCAACTCATTTGTTTTGGACATGTCATGTTGTTGTTGTTGTTTGCCATCGAGTCGGCCCCGACTCATAGCGACCCCTCCTTGGGTTTCATGTCATAGAAGGAAGCAATTCCTGGAGGAGGTCATCATATTTGGTTAAGTAGAGGGCCAGCAAGAGCAAAGGCAACCCTTGGTCCATTGGACTGACCTAGCAGTCCCATCAATGGGCTTAAAACTGAGTAAAGTCAAAACTCAAACTATTTTCCCCACCCTGGTTAGGACAGATGGTTAGGACAGATAGGACCCTGGGTGGAAAGAAATAAGTAAACATAATTACTCTCAACTATTTTGCCACCCTGGTTAAGACAAATAGGACCCTGGTTGGAGACAGATGAGTAAACACGATAAGCTCAGTTCTTTAAGAACTGAATGGAATGAAAAGCCAATTTGCACATTCTTTCTTGCTATTCCCCTGGAAACAGGTGATAAATGTGTTAATGTGTGTTAGAAAACAACTTGAAAATTAACTTTGGTCTGCACGCATGTGTGTTGAAGCAGGCAAGAACAAAGTTGCTGGGAACTGACATTCTCCACTCTGCCTCAGCTCCTATCAGTTGATGATAGGAAGCCAATGTGATTCATCCAGTTCACAAACACACTGCATTAAAAAAAACTACTGTCCCTTTAAACCTAGGCAAAGAGAATTTCAGCTAATCATCAACTATCTCACAACCAAATTCCTGAAATTCTTATGAATATACATAACCCTCTCTCCTGAAACTTGCAAAAACTAATTCAATTTAGATTCAAGGAGTCAGATTTGGGTAAAAAGACTCTTGTCTCCTTGAATAGCCATTTTACAATAAATAATTTTCTCTCCTCTTAATCACTCGGTGTGTAAACTGTTTTGACCTGACTGTGCACCAGGCAGGGATCCACATTTGGTCCTATTTTCGGCTCAAGCATGCCAGTGATTATGAAAATAACACAGGCAGGACTCAGCATCATTTAGTTCTCTTGTATATAAGGTTATCATGAGTTGAAGTCAAGTCAATGACTATCTTTTTCTCTAGCCATTATTAAAGAACTTAGTGGAATGTTGAGCCATGAAATGGAAGGAGAATGAGTTCCTGAATCATGTGAATCAGATCCTACAGATTCTACAGAACTGTAGCTGATCACAGAATTAAATTATTTGTTGATCAAATGAACTTTAGAGTTGAAAGTTATAAAATTTAACCCATATTAACTAAAACATTAATCATATTGCAATTTCTAACTCTTAAAGTCTAAGCAATCTTCTCCTACCAATTAGTGGAGATAAAAGCAAACTTGTATGTTTATAGAAGCTGAGAGCTAATACAAATAAATAAATCTGTATGCATTGTTGAAGAGATCTTCTGCTTAGACTATAGAGAGGAGAAATTATTCAGATCTAGATTTATTATTTTCTTTTGCTACTGTTATGATTGTGCTGATTTCATAAAATCCTTAAGGACCATGACTTTGGTTGTCTTATTCTGCCTGTTATTGTAGGAAATGGTTGGTCTCTAGATTAGAATCAATAAAGGTCTTTTTCTTTCTCATAAAAGGATGAATGAGGAGTAGAATGGAGTAAAAAAAAAAACTGTTATAGTTATCAATGTACTCTCCTTATCCTCCTACTAAGGCACATAGACTGCAAGTTACTTATTTTTATATCTGTGTAACATTTAGAACCTTCCTTCTTACATATGTTGTGGTTATGTACCGTCGAGTCGGACCCGACTCATAGTGACCCCTCCTTGGGTTTCCGAGGCAATATCACTAGGGAAGTAGATTGCCCCATCTTCCTTCCAAGGAGTGGCTGGTGGGTTTGAACCGCCAGTCTTACATATAATACTATCAATAAATGAGTACAGAATAAATACTCAATGAATACTTTTTGAATTTACTTTTAGACTTGGTTTCCTTCCATAAATACGAACTGAATTCATTTTATACAGTCTGTTAAAGTTGCTTTTGTCTGTGAATTCGTATTTTCTCCTCTGATGCTAAACTCCATGATCAATGTGAAAGATAGTTTTTCATCCTCTTGCAAGGTATACATCTCTTCATAGTAGGAAGTACAAGCATTAGAGAGATTGAGAGATAACAAGAAGATTGGCAATCAAGTATCTTAGTTTCTCTTTATTTTCATTAATGGGTGAAAGGCCTTAGGAGTTCATGAGACACTAAAATAAATGAAACATTCTAATTAGGTAAATATTCACTTCCTTTTCTTGATTACAACATGATACAAACACAAGGAGAAAAAGATCCAATTTCTTCATATAAATTTCTTCCATGAAAATACAAATCTTCCCACTCATTGTCAGTCATTCTCCTGTGGTCTCATTTTAAATCTCAAATTTCTTTTAATATTTTGCTAATTTGCAGTAGCTTCCACATTTAATCTTATTGTCCTTTATGTCTTTTCTTCACACGAAGGGTAGTTCTTTTCATATAATCTTCAAATTTAGTTATCACTAGGCATTGTCTCACACTTCAATCACTATTTATTATACCTGATCAGTATGATTTGAGTGTTAGTATGTGTAAGGTGGTATTCTAAGTAGTATATTCTAAAATAACCAGGTTATGTAAATGTTATATGCCCTTAAACTGTTAGGTTTTTTTTTGTTTTGTTTTGTTTTTTTACTTTAAACTATTTCTATGTCTAGACCTTCCATTCTTGTTCCTATCCATTCCTGGATTACCACATTGGAAAATTCAGGTTGGTTCTTGACTTATGTACCATATATATCAGAGCAGAACTATGCTCTATAGGATTTTCAATGGTTTATTTTTCAGAAATAGATTGTTAATCCTTTCTGATGAGGTAAACTCAAACCTCTCACCTTTTGGTTAATAGCAAGGACTTAAACCATTTCCATCACCCAGGGACTCTTCATGACTTACTAACCATGGCTTATTGAGTACTTGGAGGATCAATGGCCATGAGCCAAAGATTTGCTGTTAAGTAATTAAGTTCCTAGAGAAGAAACAACATGGTATTTTTTCTTTATTGTCTGCATGACTTACTATATTAGTTTCCTATTGCTGCTGTAATAGTTACTATATTAGTTTTCTATTGCTCTTGTAATACATTACAACAATTTAAGTGGATTAAAAAAAAAAAAAAAAGACCAAACTCTCTGCCCTCTCTGCCGTGGAGTCAGATCTGACACATAACAACCCCTCCTTGGGTTTCCCAGGCGTTATCACGATGGAAGTAGATTACCCAATCTTCCTTCTGAGGAGCAGCTGGTGGGTTTGAACTGCCAGCCTTCTGGTTATCAGTCAAATGCCTTAGCCACTACACCACCAGAGATCCTGCTGTAAGTGTCTTATATCTTGAAATATCTCCTAATCAATATGCCTGTGATTATGAAAATTATACAGGCAGGATTCAGCATCATTTAGTTCTGTTGTATATAAGCTTATCATGAGTTGAACTCAAGTCAATGACAGCCATCTACCTATCTCTTTCTCTAGCCACTAATCAAGGACTTACCACTTATCAAGTTAGAAGGGGGAGAATAAAATATGGTAGATATGAAACTTATTAGTTATCAATAACTAATAATATTAGTTATAAAAAATATAATGTATCAGACAGTGTTTCACTAATATTCATGGTTGACCATTTTTTTTTTAATTTTTATTGTGATTTGATGAAAGTTTACAGAGCAAATTAATTTTCCATGCAGCAGTTCATATGCACTTTGTCTCATGACATTGACTGCAATTTCCGACAATGCAACAGCTCTCTTCCTACTTCCTCCCCATAGCTACCTCTTCCCTGTGTCTTTCTCTGCCATGCACTCCTGCTCCCCAAGCTGTCTCCCTGTGCATACCCAGCCCTTCTATTGTGGCTAATTTTTTTTTTTTATTCTCTTGTACATAGGTTCACTATGAGTCAAAGCAGACTCGACAGCACCTAAGGCCAACAGCATCAATAAAATAAACAATAAGTCTGCAATTTATTAAGTTTTGTACTTCTTTTCTTCCTTTAATTTATTCTCTATCCCAATCTCAAACAATGCCTGTTTTAGCAGCTAAGAACAGAATGTGCTTGGTATAGAAAGAGTACTAAATCAGAAGTCAGGAAAACTGCACTTACAGTTTCTTTGGTTACTAGTTCATGGTTACAGTAATCACTTAAACTCCCTCAGTCTCAGTCCCTTCATCATAATGAGGGAGATGGACTCATGCTAAGTAAAATCCCTTCAAATCGCAAGGTTACCCCCTGCCCCCTGCCAGATCTGAGTATACAGACCCATTTTATTGAACTTAGGGAATGAGACCTTTCATGGAATGAATGAGGAAGACTGGAGAAGAGTTGACACATTTGAATTATGGTGTTGATGAAGAATATTGAATATATACCACAGATTGCCAGAAGAAGGAACAAATCTTTCTTGGAAGAAGTACAGCAGAATGTTCTTTAGAGATGAGGATAGAGAACCAGTGTCTCATGTACTTTGGTCATGTTATCAGGAACCAATTACTGGAGAAGGACAGCATGCTCAGTAAAGTAGATGGTCAGAAATAGAGAAAGGAACTCAAAAAGATGGATTGATATGGTGGCTGCAACAAAGGCTCGAGGATAACAAAGATTGTGAGGATGGTGCAAGACCAGGCAGTGTTTCATTCTTTTGTACATACGGTCTCTATAAGTCAGAGCCAACTTGACAGAACCTAACAACAACATAGGAGCTCTGGTAGTGTAGTGCCTAAGGCACTAGACTGCTAACCAGAAGGCTGGTGGTTCAAACCCCCCAGCCACTCCTCGGAAGGAAGGTTGGGCAACCTACTTCCGTAGTGATACTGCCTGGGAAACCCAAGGAGGGGTCGCTATGAGTTGGGTCCGACCCGAAGGCACATAATAACAACAACAACAGGGAGTGAGATGTAAAGATACCTGGACATACAGGTACCTAAACTTCAGAGCTTTCAAAGAGAAAACTGTAAAAACAAATAAACAAACAAACAAAAAAAATCCACATAACTAAGAGACTAAAATAAATGCATTTATTTTGTTGAGGGCAAATATATTTGAATATGTGTGTAATATATAACTCTTTTATATGTAAGGAACTATCTGAATTTACTCATCCTATAATAAGATAATTTTTTGTTTTTCAGAATTAAGTTAAAAATTCAAATAATCTGAAGCATAGTGACATTTTGCTTCACAAGCAAGTTGATTCATGATTTTCTAATATATCTTGAATTTTGCTTTTAGATTAAACATTTCAATTCAAATAAGAGTAAAATATATACTAAAAACCAAGAAAACAATACTTGCTGCCATTGAGTAGATTCAGACCCATAGCGACCCCCATTGGGTTTTCGAGGTGTGGTAGTTAAGTTTGTGTGTTAACTTGGTTGGGTCTGGTTGAGTGGCTGGGCAGCTAGATGTAGTAATTCTGCATGGTGAGATTAGTAATTAACTAACTCCATGGTGGAATCTATTGGAGCATCTGAGTAGTTGCTTTGGGTATGTGGTCTGCTTCCCTGTATAAGAAAACAGTTTTGGGAATGGTCTCTAGCCTTTTGGCACGCTTGAACCCTGCATGTAGCCAAGTCATTGTTCAACAGCCCGCCATTCCCTGCCCACCTTGGAACTTCATCTGGACCTGAATTAGTGGCTTGCCATGTTCTTTGGTAACATTGGGTCTGTGCCTTTTCACTTGTTGACCCTGGTTTTGTCAGCCTCAGCAGCCAGGAGCTGAGTAAAGAAAAGCCTCCAGCTTCAGTGGGGCTTTCACTCAGGCACTAGAACCTGGCACTTTGAACTGAGACTTAAAGCCTCCAAAATTATAAGAAAACAAACTCATTTGTTCAAGCCATTCTACTTGTGGTATATGTCTGTCAGAGGGGCACAAAACCAAAATATGATGCTATATATCTTTATGGAAGTAGATTGTCCCATCTTTCTTCTGTGGAGTGGCTGGTGAGTTTGAACCACTGACCTTCTGTTTAACAGCCCAATGGCTTATCCACTACACCACCAGAGCTCCTCAATGTAGTTAAAAAGAGGGGAAAAAATAGCACCCAGAAAACAAACAAAAACTTTATCAATAACAGAAAGTGTGTTGAAGTAACAACTGTAGATGTTCATTGTCATTATCCAAGAAAAGATGTTCAGTGTAAAATTAACATAACCTTTGAGAGACGTCTAAGTACAAATCAGTATTGCTAAATGTAATCATAAGTTTTAATACATTGCTCAATACTTAAACTGCTTAATAAAACTTAAATATCATAAGCAGGAACGATATATCATAAAATTAATATTTTATCCTGTTATTCAAGTTTGTTTTCTGTGGAGAATAAAATTTTTAATGTTATAATTTTCTAAGTCAGTTTAGGTCCTCAGCAAACAGTTGCATTTACTTGAATAACAAACTAGCTACATAGGCTTAGGCAGTACAGTGAAATCTCATATGAAAAGCATATTCTCTCTATATTAAAACTGTTGTAGATGAATTTGTAACAAATGTAATTTAGGACATCCATTTTTCATGTGTAGTCCTCAGATCCCCCTAGCAGCAGTTGTCAGTCTTTGTAAAACACTGAGTCATACACAGAAATCATTCTCTGGATAAAATGAGAGGACTGAAGGAAAACTTCTGCTCCAGGACATCTTAGGGTTAGAATGCAACCTAAGGAGAGAAAGAAAAAAGTTATACATGGAGTACTTATGCATTTTTTTATATCGCTAATTTTGATAATTATAAAGACAATAGATACTGGAGGACCACACATTTTGCACTGCTCTTGTAATATGCCACTTGTCTATCTCTCTTCTGGGATTTATGCTGATGACTTTGAGAAAATTGATTATCTGGAGTGAAGTCTATGATTTTCAATAGGATTTTAATATCAGATATCTCAGATGAGATTAGTGGTATCCTGTTTTTATCAGAAATAAATGTTGTGCCAATTAGCATATATTTTATTACGTAAATTTTGGGTTAAGGGACTTCCAGTGGACAGATTGATGACAACAGAGGTAAAAAGTTAATATGAATGCTTTACCAGTAAAACAGATTGTATAATTCAAAATCGCAGTGATTTCTCTTAGAGCAAGTCAACTTCTTTAATTTTCCACAGCCAGAATAGTCAGTTTATACTTCAAACCTCAGTACAATTTGCAAGATTTTTTATTCTTCATATTTGGGAGCATACAATGAAAGCAAAATCAAGAGCTGTTTGCTTCCCACTTCTACACCTACCCAATCTTCACATAATGGGCACCTACAGGCTGGGGGTGCTATAGACTCATGGAAAACTAGAGGACTTTATGAATTTATAGGTATCATTACAACATGCAAATGGCTGTTCTGGACACTACTAATTTGTATCATAAGAAATGCATGTTAGTCCGTGGTTTGTATAGCTTTAAATTAACTGGCAAAATGTGAAAAATAAGCATTCTCATTTCTGGAACTGAAAGGATATTCTATTTTAGAACATGACGAAGGTATACTGAAAACGTAGAAATGGAGTTACTACCTCCAAAGTATTCTCCTTATCTTCAAGCAGGAAAAAGTGTTAACAGGAAATAAGGGAGGCATTCAAGTACTCATTCAGTAAATAAGCAAGGATTATCTTTTACCAGCGTTTGGGTTTGAATGTGGGATATGAAAGAAGGACCTTAAAGAGGAACTGTCTCCTTAAAATCCTCTTCAAATTCACCCTCATATGTCACTACTCTCCTAGGAAGGAGGAAAAGAAATTTTCCACTGACCCAGCTCGTGATACACATGCAGAGAGCAAATAAATGAATGGAGTGGGGGATGGGAAGCAAGAAGCAATGTGTTTCCTTTTCAACCGCAGAAAACAAGATTACTTACCAAGAACATTTTTATCCAGGGCAAATGTTTATTCCCTGTGTCTTTCGGGGCCTCAGTCTCAGCAAGAAATCAATTTTCACTCTACCTTCCTTTCCTATTTCTAAAAAAAGAGAGAGTGAAACGGAAAATTCTTGAGTTTCGGTGTCCGGAGGAAGATAGAGCAGAGGGCAAAAGACTCCCACCGCGCTCTTTATCCAGATCGGCTCTGTGAGAGTGAACCCTTGGGGAGGAGGCGAGGATCTTCCGAAAAGAGAGTAACCAGTTCGGGGATGGGATGGGGGTGGGGGCGGAATTCACTTCGTATCCGAAATATAAATCACCTACAAACAGAATTATCAAACCTCTCAGTCACACAAGCAATTCCCTGGAGGAAGTAGGAGTCAAAGAGGAAAGGGAAGTTCCTGAAATGAATGAATGAGAGAGAAAGAGATCAGATTTGAGATTTGGGTTTGGAGAGGTGGCTGGGCCTTGGAGAGGAAAAGGGAGAAGCAATAAAGCTAAGCTTACCGGATCGGTCAGGGGATCGTTCGTGTAGTATCGGGATACGAAAATGGCTAGATAATGCATTCCGCAGCAAAGACATTTCTAGCACTCTCCCTCGGTAACTGTGCAGGAACCAGAGAGGACGGCGGCGCCTCACAGCCTGCCACCTGCTCTCCCAGGGACGGTCCCCAGAAGGTTCAAAGCTCTAGCTTCTAAAGCAAGGCATTTGGAGCTGAGGTTTGGGATGGAAGTCGATGGTCTTGAATGGCAGGCAGCAGGATTCATCGATGAAGCAGGATCTGGGAGAGCTGCTGCTGGCGCCGCTACCACATCTAACCAGGGTTCCGGGTCCCCTAGCCTTAGCTTCCTTGTCACAGCGACCCCGAAAGCGCCCAGCGACTCGACCTCCTCAGCATCTTCTGCCCCTCGATGCCCCCCCCCCCCGAACACACACACACGCTCCAACACAAATCGCTGACGATTTGGTCATCCTAATGTGACTGGTCACCGTGGTTTATTTAGGGTTTGACTCTGTTGGGTTTTCTTACTACGCTTCCCTCAGTGGCCGCGGGTGAGAGGACTCAAGGGAAACCCTAGGGAAATGTACTGACGGAATACTATTAATCCTAATAATAGTGTTCCCGAGGCAGGTAACTCTTAAAGGACTGCGAGTGGGAACATCAGATCAGGATTTCCGAAGCGGTCCCCTCTTGAATTCTCATTGGATCTTCCCCAGCAGCCTAAATCATTCTTGCTGCTATATCTATCAGGATGACTACAGCTTCGCTCACTAGTTCTCTCTTCATCTCATTGTCTTCAACACATCCTTCTACTTCTCCTCGCAGATTTATTTGTATTCCACCTCTTGTTCTCCGGGGTTTCACAGCTTCTGTCTTTCCCCACTGTATGGGGATCTACAGTTTGTAAATTTTTACTTTGTTTGCTTAAGGACTACCAAAAATAAGCACCCTCACCGCCCCCTCCCCCCCAAAAAAAAGAAAAGAAAAAAACATCTCTTTCATATTTTGCTTCCTTTCATTGGGAGTCCGTGGCTCTCCGTGTAACAGATTTTTACTTGGTTACATGACACCAGGAACTGCTGATTATTTCAAAGTTCCACCACCCTGCAGTTCACTTCTTTACCTCGATCTGGAAGATCATGGAATATCTGTGAATCCTGGATGTATTTTTCACATAGTCATCTTGCTTACTGAAATTTCCTCTGGTAAGTTATTCTCTTTATATGTTACTAGAAATATATTAATAGTGTTAATTTTAATAAGCTTTAGTTTTAAAAGAAAGTGTTTCCTTTTTACATTTGTTACTTCCAGAACTCAAAGCTCTATGTGACCAAATCTACTAATTAATGCTAGTTGCAGTCATGCTACTAAGATGTATCCCATGAATTGTCTCACTACCTTTTACATTCTTGGTTTTATTCATTTCTGTGTTCATTTGTATTATAGGTTGGATGGACCATTATCCGCCCCCCACACACACACACACACATTAACCCTTCTTGGCAAACATTCTTGTGCCATTTGAAAGGTCAAATTTTATATCCATTTCTGAGAACTTTAAATAAATAGACTGACAATTGCAGGGTCTGGGAAAGTTCGCTAGTCTCTGATCTCCAGAAGGTTGGTCAGGTCAGTATTTGTTCATCATAAGCAATTACATGACTGAGAGAGGACTTTTTGAATTTTATGGGTTTAGCGGGATACTAAGCACTGCAAATACCACTGTATGATATGAATTTTAAGTGCACCATTTTTCATACAACATCCCAAATCACACATGAATACCGTAGTGTGGGCATTGTGTTTTCAATTTAGCCATTGCACTTAGGAGTGCACTGCAGAATTAATTGGTCAAGGAGTGCTCATTTCAGAAGAAGAGAGCTATCAGAAGAAATCACGGATTATCCTGGCTCTAATAAATTGAAATTTAGGAACAGGCTTTACGTGGAAATTTTAACTGCCTCTCTTGTCACACTTATCAACACCCTCATCCTTAGTTTTTAATAAGTATGTTAATATGGTCAGTGTTTTGCTTTTATTTTATTTGAATGATCTTAGCTCCTTTTGATTACTCCTTCCCCCTTTCAGTATAGGTGTGTTGAGAAACATTAAAATCTTTGCTTTCACTTGACATATTGGCAAGGGCACAGTATTCATTTAACACCAACCCTGCATATACCAGTTAGTGCATACTGAAGATTTTGGGATTCTCTCTGAACACCCCAACACTACCTCCCCCTGCCCTCCCCAGTTAAAAGCAAGTTCTGGGTTTCCACCACAGTCCCTTTATTGAAATGGATGGAAGTGAGGACCTATTGTTCAAGCTTATCTTTTTTGCTGAAAAAAAAAAAAAAAATCTGAGAAAGAACTAATCCTACCTTCATCGATGGCTGAGGCGACAACCTAAGTTTTTATAATTTATTTATTTTAAATTCAAAGCTTTAGCTTCGAGACTTAAAGTACTCCAGCTGCAGCGTCACCCCATCCCCCAGTCTCAGGATTGAAAGGCTTTTCCCCCTTGACTCCCAGCGGGAGAACAGGGCTGAGACTGCCCTGCTCACCACTTGGCGTCCCTTACCAGTCACTAGTTACTACCAGGTGTCTTTCCCACTCCGGTCGTCCTGCCTGACAAGCCATTGCCATTCAGCATTCGTGATTTCAGTTGAGGAAACGAGAGCTTAGTATAATTCACCAATCCAAACATCCTCTTTGGAGGACTGCTGCTGCACAGACGTGAAGGGAGGGAGGAAAAAAGAAGAAGAAGAAAAAAAAAAAAAAACTTTCAGTGCAGTCGGATCGTTTTTTCTTAACCTAGTGTACTCCAGTAAGGCACAGACATACTGTACTTAGGTAAGTGTATGTTGCTGTATTATAACCTAACACTCACTCTTGTGAAAGGGAAATTTAGGTGTGAGAGGCTCCCGCAGCCAAGGACGGTCTAACTAGGGGACTATCAACAGGAGATTCTGCTGTCTGGAGATTTCTCCGCAGCTCATGACAACGCCTAAGCCACCTGGGCTCCGAGAGCGCGGAGGACAAGGTACCACGTTGACTTGCCCTAGGCTTGGTGTTTGTTGGGTATGGGAATGACCCGTGCAGGATGGGGATGGTGCCCCTGACTCCACACTCATCCCCTGCGGCGAACGTGTGCTTGGCGTGGGCTTTTGCACCCCGGGGGTTTAGGTTTTCATCCTTCTCATTCCATATCCAGCCTTCTTCCGAACCAACTTGAGCAAAATCTCTTTTCTGTGCGAGAGGACAGATTTGAGATCGCTGGAATATCCTTCTGCGTTATATATTCAATATATGCATACCGGGCTCTATTTAAGTCTAGTAAATGATGGATATTTAGGATGTCTGCTTTAGAAAACTAGAATAACTGTCTTCATTTGACTGCTTAGTTAGCCTTAAAACTGCTGAAAGTCTCGTCAAGTTCGGTGTCAAAGTAATACTGACCGTCACTTCCTTTCATCCTTTACTAACTCCCCCCAAAATCAGGAGGGCATTAGGGTGGGGAACAGAGTTAGATTTCAACTTGGAGCTAGAACTTGGCATGTAGAGTTGAAGTTAAAAGAAAAGACAGGGTTGAGAGCTGTTTAGCTTATATCCTTTCTGAAATTGAGCTTTTATTTTCATTTTTCTCCTTTACTGATGGTGGTTTGGGGGGGGGTAGGAGGATCTGGGACTGGGAGCTTTCTCCTCCTCTGGCGTTCACCCGGGAGTGGGTGGTGCTTCTTGGCCGCTGGTTTTTTGCTGTTCTGCAGCCAAGCAGTGGCAAGGAGTTTGTCTCTGATGGCTGTTCTCATAGTCTCCCAGAGTTGAATCAAAGAGCGTTTTACTCTGCAGCAGGTGGAGAACGTGATCAGCTGTTTAGAACAGGGATTCCTTCTATGGAAATCAGGCTAGGAAACGTGGGGTATGCTTTATACTTCTGAAGATAAAAGGAATATTTCCATCCGTGTGACATAGATGCCAACAGGCTGTTTGAAAGAAGAGGTTACTAGGGTCACAAATTAACCCTAACATCCCTTATAAATATTGTAGCCAGTCAAATGTATGTAAGCAAAGAAGAAAAGCTCTAGGGTACAAAAGTGTCATACAGGCTTCCTGGACAGAAGGTTCCGATTTCTGAGACTTTTTCTTTTGCTGCTATTTAGATTTGTTTGTCATCATGCAGTTAAGCAGGTAAGAGCTGAAGATCTGGCATTTGTAAATGTCTGTGCTTCATTCATAATCATATAACCTGTGTTTGACCCATCCTGTGATCATTTTTCCCTGTTTCAAGCCACAGAGTATATGTATTGTCAGATGGTCCCGATATGATGCATAATTTCTTAATATTGAAACTCAGGAATCCATTTAAATATTTAAAATACACTTATTTAAATGTTTAACAATGTTACAAAAATCATAATTTGGACATAGATGAAAGGAAGAAATAGGGAGAGTAGAGGTAGAAAAAGGAATGAATAAGTAGGGAAGATGACAATTGCAGATATGCCTTAGAATATTTCTTCTTGTTAAAGTCACAGACCTTAAAATATAAAGAGCAACTGGAGAATTGTTAAAGACATCTTGAACTGGTAAGGTGATTTTTGACTGCTTGAGAAAAATGTGGATATTTAATCACTATTATCTTACTCATGAAAAAACATCTATGAGGTGGGGGTTGGTTGTCAAACAGGATGAGTATAGCTTGTCCAAAGGCAATGCCATGTAGGACCCCAGTATAGGTCTTAGGAAACCGATTGGGAAAAAAAAAAAAAAAAAAAATTCAAAATGAGTTTGGAAAATTATGGACAATCTCCCACAAATTAAGTTCTATTATATTCAAACTTTTTAGCAGCCAATAGGTTTCTTCCACTATCACATTTAACAAACCATATAATTAAAATAATGTCAAAGAAGTCTGGATTTTCCATATAGTGAAGCAAAACATACCACTAAGACTCAATCTTAGAAACTATTCCATTTATTTCTAGCATTTTCTCTTCTCTGAGAAATTGCATTTGTTAAGAGTTGCTCTGGAAATATTTTTAGTGCCTCCATTTATTGATGTGATCAATATTTTCCCTGCTTGTAAAGCTCACTGATAAAATCTTGAAGAAATAAAGATGATTGCAACTTTAGATCATAAAATTGCAAAGTTGTAGTGCTTTTCTTAGTTTGATGCAAAAAGTAGCTTTTACTATACCATGGAAAGTAAATCATTAAAGAATTCCAGTTCCTCAACTCTTTTGCATTTTACCTTCTGGACTTTTATTATAAAAACATACTTGTTCTGTATATGTCCATTTTGGCATGGGTGGAGATGGTCTTTATTTGAAAATTACATTAATTTAATTAGATTTCCAAATGAAATATTGTACCATAAAATGATTTGCTTTATTTATCTTTTGGTGAGTTAATATTAAGTGATTTCATCCTCCTAGGTGATATTTTCTTTTAAGAAACTCAACATTGTAGTATAATAGAAATGTACTTTTTTAAAACTACAGTTTATCTTGATTTTGCTATGCAAAGTGATTGGTAGATTATAGCAAAGTAAATTGAACCTAACTAGGAAGAAACAACTGGAAGTCAATAATGAATATGCTATTAGCATTACTCCTAGATTTATGTATTCCCTAAGTAAAAGTAGAAAGATTTTAGAATAGTGTCTTTGTGTGTTTCTCTCTTCAAGTGCAGAGAATACAACTGGTAGGATTTCAAAACTCTGATGCTCCATTATCAATTTGTTTCAATTTCCTATATTCTCTGTTTTTCTGAATGTTTTCATATTATCTAAAATAAGCAAATGCTGTGTAAAAGCAAAACTTAAGATTTTAGTAATTTAGAAATTGTATGTTAGTATTAAAATAGTTCAGACAGAAACATGCATATGGCACCAATTTGTTAGACCAAATTATATTAAAATAGTGCAGACTGAAACATGCATGTGACACCAAGTTTAGTAGAAATTTGTTTTTTCTGAAAAAGTAGCCCAAAGATTTTAGATAGTTGTCTTATGATTGACACTGGAGTTTCCTAAGATTCTTAATGTTTTTCTCCTTGAACTCCTTCCTATTAGTGGGCTAGTGGGAAAAATAGAATATTAATGGATCTGTGAGTCCTTCCTGGATTGCAATTCTGGTTCTACTTAGTTCACTTATTGTGATCTTAGTGAGATTTCCTTATCACTCTATTTATTTTCTTTATCTTTCCAATAGGGAGAGCAGCAGTAACTACCTCAAAGAGTTGTTGTAGATGACACATAATGTGACACCATTTAGGTTTTCTTTTTCAATTTGTCTTTTTTGATAAAATTTATTTCTATATAAGAGGTAAGGTAGGGTCAAGTTTTTATTTGAGAATATTAATATCAAATATTCTTGGCTTATGATGTCATGGGATTAAATGGGTTTAATCAATACTCTTTCTTTAATTTTGATATTATATGTGTGTGTGTGTGTTTAAAAAACAAAACAAAACAAAAACCTAACTTGTAATGAATACCTAAGTCGCATGAATGTCTACTTATGTTACGTTTACCTTGACTTTAATGCAGTTCTGAGATAATAGTCACTTTTATAAAAGTAGTTGTTCTGATTGGCTTCTCAATGCCATTAGTGAAAGGAAAAGTCTGACTTCTTAGGAGTTTTATATTATCAATCTGATGTCTGATCTTAACTGAAAACAAGATTAAAATATTCTCATTCAACAACTTTCAAAATGGAGAAACTGAAAACGGCAGAGTTTTAATTTCCAAATTATTTTATAATCATCTTTGGCTTTGAAGAAATAATTGAAATGATCTACAGCATTGAGTATCAGTGCTTTAATTTAGCAACTACTTGAATAATTTTGTTTAGACACTTAGGGATGTCCTTCTGATAATTTTCTCTATTCATT
This sequence comes from Orycteropus afer afer, assembly GCF_000298275.1. Lineage (NCBI taxonomy): Eukaryota > Metazoa > Chordata > Mammalia > Tubulidentata > Orycteropodidae > Orycteropus > Orycteropus afer. The sequence continues at coordinate 1,184,876 of NW_006921973.1, forward strand.
GCTACAAATTCTATTTGCTTTTTTTTTGTGTGTGTGAGGGTCAGTGTTTAATGAATCTATGAACAAGCAATATGCTCACATACTGGCCACAATTTGACATTGAGGAATCTAAAATACATGCTTACTCAACCCTGGTCTTCCCAAGGTTAGATTGTTTTTAATAGGGTAATATTTTAGAGACAGCTTTTAAAATTAACAAAATACAAGAGTCCAGAAAAGTTAATAAAAACAGCTCAATCCTGATGAGGTTGGCTGATATTCACAGAAACAGAGAGAATAAGTCATAACTTCTAAAAGAGCACAAAAGAAAAAACTGAAAAAACTGATTGGTGTTTGAATCTTACTGGTTGCTAATGGGTGACCTTGCTTCTTGGAGAGGAATAATGTAATAATGTTTATCCTATTCTAGAAAAGGAAAGAGAGATTCTGAAGATGAAATTTAATCATAAGCAGTAATGGGATTTCTACTTATAAGTGGAAGTTCCAGCCCAATTTTTTTTTTTTTTTAAAGAAATCAAAGAGCCACTGTAACTATTTTATACTGGTCATCAATACCCTTGTTGTCAATGATATTTTAAAGTTTTTATCACTATCATTTCAAGGCATATTACATGAGGTGTTAAATTTATATCCATGTACTCATTTTCAGACCTATTCAGTTGCAAAATCCTCATACATAATTATTCCATAAGCCATGAATTCATTCTTCTTTACTTAATGTTTTTACTAAAGTATTCATGCAAACAACCTTGGAGTTTTTGTCAATTTCATAATCAAAGTAACTAATCATTAATAATTAGTTGATGTTCCAATGATTGAAAGAAACTTAATTATGATTCTAAAACCAAACTCTTTTCCCCCAAAACAGAGTGATATAACTAATGTTATATTTTCAGTAACCTGATTGGATTGCTAAATACTATACCATGAAATATACAGTTATGTCAATTTTTTAAATGTCTATTTTTAACCAATAAATTGAAATGTACAAAAATAGCACGAAATGTAATAAAATGAGAAACATTACAGATTCTCATTTTTCTATAGTAATTATTCTTTCTGCCCTACAATTTATAATGTCAAAAATTTATTTCACTAAGATTAAAGTCAAAAAAGCATATTTATACTCAGTGTGACCTATTTTTACTTATAATTTTTTTTTTTTAGAATTTTTTTAATGTCTATACCCTATTTCATCTGTGTGTGGATGCTTTGAAGAGCATCCACAATATAAGTAATAGCTGTTAACAGCTAATAAAGAAATTACTGTGTTATGTTTCTTGCAAGTTAAATCTATAAAATATGTATTTATTGATTAAATTAATAAATATGTGAACAGTAGATTCAAATGTATTTTAGTTCTCTCATATATAAGAATTATTCCCTCATAATGGTGTGTTTCATTTAAATTCCATTATAGATTTATTGCAAAAGAATACTTATAGATAGACTTATTCTCTCTGTTTCTGTGAATATCAGCCAACCTCATCAGGACTGAGCTGTTTTTTATTAACTTTTCTAGACTCTTGTATTTTGTTAATTTTAAAAACTGTCTCTAAAATATTGCCCTATTAAAAAATGATCTAACCTTGGGAAGACCAGAATTGAGTAAGCATGTATTTTAGATTCCTCAGTGTCAAATAGTGGCCAGTATGTAAGCATACTGCTTGTTCATAGATTCATTAAACACTGACCCTCACAAAGGGAATATATTTTCTTTAAAACCTTTCAGATGATGACCATAAATATAAGCCCCTTAAGGAAAACAGATTAAATCAAATCAAAGGATAAAGTTTGAAAATAAAAACCTGGGTTCCTTTAAGTATTGTATTATAAAGTAATATATGTGTATGTACGTTTAGTATAATTGTGTTTTGTGTATAATATCTGTTACAGTATGTACTTTTAAGATACATGTGTTTGCAACTCCTTTTAGATAGTTTAATAATGTTTACAGCAGCTTCTTAAATGGTAGCTAAAGTAAATAAGAGAACAAAAATTAATTTGATCAGAAGCTCCTAGAACACAGATAATATCTTCAAGTGGCTTTCATTTGTTTAGTGTGGTAACATTAGTGATTTGAAGAATCAGCCTAGAAAAAAATATGTATTTGAGAAAGACAAAAAGAGAGGTGATATAACGGTGGAACATTCTTTTTCAGAAGTGAATACCTCTTAAATAATAATAAACACCACAAAATTTTAGGATAGAACTATTAAAGTTTGAATAAATCATGCAGCAGTGTTGTATAAAATACTATCTTAGGATAATTAATTCATGTTTTTCTCAATATTTATGTATATATACTACTATGTATATTAATACATAGGCCAAGTCTACATCATTTAAAAAGTTTTAACAGAATCTACTTGAGATTACAGTAACACAACTTCTCATTATTCATTCACGCTTGTCATTAATATATAAAGAAACATACATATACAGTATATTTTATAAAAGTTATAAATAACATTTTTTTTTATTGTGATTTGGGTGAAGGTTTACAGAGCAAATTCACTTTCCATACAGCAGTTCACATATACTTTGTCTCATGACATTGACCACAGTTTACCACAATGCAACAGCTCCCCTCCCACTTCCTCTCCATAGTTACCTCTTCCCTGTGTTCATCCCTCCACACACTCCTGCCCCCTGAGCTGTCTCCCTGTGCATAAGGAGCCCTTCTTTCTCCCATGATTATTCTCTCCAAGGAGTGTATCTACTTGAGGTAAATGTTCAACTCATATGCCTGTCTTTTGTTTGGCTAGAAACCACAAGTGTGGGTTCAATTCCAGATCTGAAGGGCAGCTAGGGGCCGTAGTTTCAGTGGATAAATAACATTTTCAAGATTATAATATAGAATAATGAGTAAGAAGATCAAAGTTTCTATAACTTAATAAATAAGAAGAAAAATAGTTGACTTTCTCAATTAATAATAGCAACAAAGATAACGAGAAATTACATCTTTGTTTCTTAAGATAAGTAATACTAATTTCACTCCAAATGGAGCTTTATAGAGAGTTTGTTAATTTTCATTCAAAACCTTGCTTGAATAAGTAATTATTACAGAATGGGTATTTTCCAGGTTTATAAGATATTTATTTATTTTTTGTTTTTTGAATTAGCTTCAGTAAGAGTTTACCTGCATGCGATTTTAATGATATTGTTTGATAGTTTCCACATTCTGTGGAATCAATTTCTTTGGAAGGGGTACAAATATAAATCTCTTCCAGTCAGTTGGCCAGGTAGCTGTCTTCCAAATCTCTGGGCATAACCAAGTGAGGGCATTCATTTGCTGAAATATATCATGGCTATTCTGTCAATTCCTGGAGCCTTGTCCTTTGCCAATTCCTTCATTGCAGCTTCAACCTCCTCCTTCAGTACCATATTTGTTCTAGATCATATGCTACCTCCTGAAATGGATGAAGATCTACCAGTTCTTTTTGGGACAGTGACTCTGTGTATTCCTTCCATCTTCTTTTGATGTTTCCTGCATCATTCAATATTTTGCCCATAGATTCTTTCAGTATTGCAACTCGAGGTTTAATTTTTTCCTTCAGTTCTTTCAGCTTGAGAAATGCTGAGCTTGTTCTTCCCTTTTGGTTTTCTAACCCCAAGTCTTTGCACATTTCATTATAGTAATTGGCTTTGTCTGCTCGAGCTGCTCTTTGAAATCTTCTGTTCAGCTCTTTTCTCTTGTCATTTCTTCCATTTCCATAAAGATTATAGCTTTGGAAATCCTATGGGGGCAGTTCTACTTTGTCCTATAGAGTCCCTAGGAGTTGAAATCTACTGGACTACAACACTTTTTTAGTTTTGTGTACATGATATGCTGGCCATAGCTAATAAACAATAATCTATGAATGTCAGACTTAGTAATATCCCATTTAGTCCTTATAAACCAACCCAAACCACTGTCATTCAGTTGATCCTTACCCATAGTGACCCTGTGGAACAGAGTAGAAATGCCCCATATGGTGTCCAAAGCTGTAAAGCTTTACTGAAGCACATTGCTACATCTTTCTCCTATATAGTAGCTGGTGGGTTTGAACCACTGATCATTTTAATCAGAATCCAAGCACTTTAACCACTGTGCCACCAGGGTGCTGCTGAGTACTTACACTTGCCTTTGAATTTTGTCATGTTCTTTTTATATTTAGATATTCTTCAAGAATATAGATTATTTCTCATATACTTTTTCTTTGCCATTCTTTTGAAATTTAGTATTTAAGACTTAAAACTTTCTAAATTTGAAGACAGCTTGAACTATTTTAGCCATGTAAGTAATATATTACAAGAGTAGTGGAAAATATCAAGTGCTCTCAAAATTGAGTATTGAGTATTGAGGAATAATGGTGAAAATTGTTGCTTATGATTAGAAGAGAGCTTTGTTAAGAAAGCTGGAATATATCCCCAATACAAGGCCTTGTAATGCTAACTACTATAGGAGCTCTGGTGGCATAGTGCCTAAGGCATTTGACTACTAACCAGAAGGCTGGTGGTTCAAACCCACCAGTCTCTCCTCAGAAGGAAGACTGGGCAATCTACTTCCCTAGACATACTGCCTAGGAAACCCAAGGGGCAGTCACTATGACTCGAATGAGTTTGGTTTGGAATTTTCTATGAAAATATGGCCTGACATGGCTCGAGTTCATTCCCAAAAATATATGTGTCAACTTGTCTAGGCCATGAATCCCAGTGTTGTATTAGTTGTCCTCCTTTTTGTAGTCTGATGAAATTATCATTCTTTATATGATGTGTTGTTAACCTTAACCTTTATATGTTAATGAGGCAGCATCAGTATAGGGCGTGTCTTGAGTAACAGCCTTATAAGAAAGTGTGGCTCTGGTCACACCTTTACTCAAGTTTCAGTTTTATTTAAGTCACACTCTTAGGGGGATCTCACTACTACCAATAAAGAAGAGCCTGAAGTAGAGCACATCCTTAAACCTGTGGAACTTCTGCACTGGGAACTTCCTAGATCCAGGGGAATATTGATGCCAAGATATATAGAGATCTACTAAGAACACCAGGCCCATAGATGTTGAAAGGAGACTAAGACCTTCCCCTAGAGCTAGTGCCCTGAATTCAGATTTTTAGCTTCCTAAAAGTACGAGAAAATAAATTTCTGTTTGTTAAAGCCGTTCACCTGTAATATTTCTGTTATATCAGCATAAGATAACTAAGACAAAATTTGCTACCAGAAGAGTGGAATGTTGCTCTAACAGATACCTAAAAATGCAAAAGTAGTTTTGGAATTGGGTAATGTATAGAGATTGGAAGAGTTTTAATGTGCCTAACAGCACAAGTTTAGATTGTTTTGAAGAGACTGTTGGTATCATTATGGATGCCAATGCCATGCCTGGTGAGGGCTCAGAAGGAAATGAGAACTATGGGAAAAGTTTCTATTATCTTACAGAATACATATAGCTCCAATAACAGAATGCTGCTGGAAATATGAATGTTAAAGGTGCTTCTAGTGATGCTTTCAAAGAAAATGATTAACACGTGGTTGGACAATGGAAAAGGGTGATATTTTTTATGTAATGGCAAAGAATTTGTCTGAATTATATTCATATATATGGTGGATGCAGAACTCATAAGTGGTGAAATCGGATATTTGACTAATGAGGTTTCTAAGAAGGATCTTAAAGGAGCCCCATTGCTTTCTCCATGTCACTTGCAGTAAAATGTAAGGAGGAAGAACTGGACTTAAAATGAATTGTGCAAAATGAAAACAGAACTTTAGATTTCACAAGTTCATGGATGAAGTGGAATTTTGCCCAAGGATGGGCTATGCCTAACCTCTCATCTATATTTGATTTAGATGATTCAGAACAGATTTTGGACTTGGAGACAATTTAAGACTTTTGAGGTGATACTATGTGGTGTGTTTTACATGTGGCAAGGACATGAATGTTTGAAGGCCTATGTGTAGAATATCATTGATTCAATTTTAGTCCCCAAAATATGTGTCTACATGGCTAAGGTGTGATTCTCAGTATTTTGTGGTTGTCCTCTATTTTGTGATCTGATTTCATTACCCTCCATTTTGTGATGTGCTGTAAACACTAACCTCTATATGTTAATGAAACTGGATCATGGTAGGATATGTCTTGAGTCCCAGCCTTACAAGAGGACCAAACTCACTGCCATGGGGTCAAATCTGACTCATAGCAACCCTTCCTTGGGTGTCTGAGGCGGTATCTCTATGGATGTGGATTGCCCAGTCTGCTTTCCAAGAAGTAGCTGGTGGATTTGAACCATCAGCCTCTGGTTAGGAGTCAAATGCCTTAGACACTATGCCACCAGAGCTCCCTTGATTCTGGAAATATCTTTCCTTAGGTTCTACCCTAATTTATGTCACACTCTTAGAGATACCTCCCTATCACTAAGAAAGAAGAGCCAGGAATAGAGTTCATCCTTTGGACCTGGGGTCTTTGCATTGAGAACCTTTTAGATGCAGGGGAAGATTGACACCAAGACACATGGAGCTCTCCAGTAAATACTGGGTCCACAGATGTTAAAAGGAGACAAGGACCTTCCCCTAGAGCTGGCACACTGAATTTGAACTTCTAGTCTCCTAAACTATGAGAAAATAAATTTCTGTGGGTAAAGCCATCCCCTTTTGGTATATCTGTTATGACAGCATTAGATAGCTAAGAGAGAGTCATTTCAGCATCTCTGTCAACAGAGTAAGATGTGCAAAAGTTCATTGATAAAAAGACATTTAATTAGAAACCCTCTTAGTTCAGACATGCTTTATTAGATGGTGGTGCAGAAACCATTGAAGAACAGCCGGTGTGCTGCAGTAATTTACTTAATATGGCTCTTCTATCCATGGTCTTTGTGGCTCCCATCAGATGATTGGGTGGGACTATGCAAATATGAAGTGCTGGTGGCCCATCAATGGAATTGGATAACTTGTCAGTAATGTGAATAAGATACTTGGTACTTTGGTGGGGGTTGCACCATGGAAATAAGTTGTAGGGAACTCTAACATTGGTATTTGTCATTTTATCATCTGCTATGCTTAAAACGGACTATCTCGGAAACAGAAAGGGGTATTTCACTGCCATCAAGAGAGATGAGCCAGAAATTAAACACATCCTTTAACCCAAGACTCCTGCACTGAGATGACAAAGAGATGGCAGAGGGCTGGCAAGTGGAACGATAGTGGCAACAGAACCAAGAAACCAGCATGAGACAGAGTAATGAGCTTTCAGGCACATGGAATGAGAAAGCTGATTGCCTTAAGGCAGGAGCTTGCTGTGGAGTGGAGTGCCTCTTTGGGTGCCCTTCAGCAAGGCTGAAAGAGCTTTGTAACACTGCCCTGAGTAGGACAGAGACTGAGAGCCAAAGTCAAGTGTGCCTGCAATACAGCTGAAAAAAAGACTGCCCAGATTGAAGAACTGTATCCTGGGTTGTTTTCTGATCCTATTCTAACCTTTTACTTCCCTAACAAACCCCATAATCATGAGTTGAGTTCCATATTGCCATTGCAGTGGATTATTGAACACAGCAGAGAAGTAGAGATTGTTAGTGTTATTGGGAGGGATGGTTGGTATCAGAACTGATGAAAATGTTGGAGGGTGGTAGTATGCCTGACTATGGCCTCAGAGGAACTAGCCTTGGGCTGTTGATGTTAATGGTGATTCTGTCTCCACCTCTTGAAGATAGAGGAGGCTAGATGCTGGCACCCCCACTCCCTTTATGCTGCAGATAAAAATTTCAATACTTGATGTTGCATTATTTGCTTGAATAGATTATCTCCTTTTTTGCTTTTATTTTTAGTTTAATTATTTGAATATTTATTGGGTGTCTATTCAATGGTGTGCACTGGGGTAGACTTGGAGCAAGTAACAATGAAAAGACACAACTCTTGTTCTTAAGGTGCTTTCAGCTTTTCTTTCTTTTTTTTTTTTTTAGCTATTTGAAGTACACTTTGTTTTAATTAATCCACTAAAGCAAATGGAAAGTTGGCCATTCATTTTATTTTCACACATATCCAATTTTGATATGGTAAATATAATTTTCTTTGCGAGAAGAGGAAGGTTTTCAAATTCCTGAGTTAGGGAAAGGTCAATGAAGAATGCATTTTTTCTATCCAGGGTACAAAAGGATAATTATTAAAAAGAAATGTAGAAACCAGGACAGCTGTGATTATAAAGTTATAATGCTCAGAGTAATGCCTTAGTGGATATCTTGTCATGTTCCTTTAAAAAAAAAAAACACTTTTCTCCTATTTAATGGAAACATGTCTAACAGATAATTATTTTTTATCTTATTAAATATTAACATTGTAAAAATTTACTTTAAAAATTATTTTTTAATTCTATCATTTATTGAGAGAACTCTGGTGGCTCAATGGTTAGGGAATTCAGCTGCCAACCAAAAGGTGGGCATTTTGAACCCAGTAGCCATTCCATGTGAGAAAGATGAGGCAGCCTGCTTCCATAAAGGTTTATAGCCTTGGAAGCACTATGCAGACAGTTCTTAAGGTTGCTATGTGTCAGAATTTACTCAATCGCAATGGGTTCTAGATCATTTATTGATGGTCTTTTTTTTAACTACTAAGTTCTGTTGTTTCAGATAGATAAGTGAACAGAAGAGACACAAATCATTCTTTATGTTGCTTACACTACAATGCTGTTATTATCCTGTGGATTGTATAACATCTGTATACCAAATTAGAAGACAATTTCAGGATTCCATTAACAGTATTTATAATCCCAAATTCAAAAATATGAAAAGTTTTATTTTCTTAAAGCCAAACACCAAGCCAGTTGCTGTCTAGTTGATTCTGGCATAAGGAGACCCTATTTGTCTCAGAATAGAACTCTGCTCCATAGGGTTTTCAATGCCCACAATATTTTGGAAGTAGATCACCAGGACTTTCTTCTGAGGTGCCTCTGAGTGTATTCAAACATTTTGCTAGTAGCAAAGTTCTTAACCTTTTGTGCCATCCAAAGATTCTTTCATTTTCTTATAAATGTGAAAAGAAGTGTGAATATTATTACTTGAAACATTTGAAAAAGTTTTTCTATAGGCAAAATTTTGAAGACATATTTCTATACTTATTAATAATATTGAGCATTTTTGTAAGTTCCTTAAATGTAATATGTCCACTGTATTTGACTTTTGAAGACGCACTCCTATTTGCATTTCTTGATATTATTTCTATTTGAGTTTTGTTTTTATTGTATATTAGTAAGCCTTTGTGTACAGTGGTATAAATGTGTTTGCTAAACAACAAGTCAGTGTTACAGTTTTAGCTTTTATCCAGGGCTATTGTAAAATAACAGCATGTCTAAAACTTTCTTAAGTTATAAAGGAAGACATTGATCCTAAAGGATGAGGCAAAGTTTAGTTATCATTGCATTTGAAGATCTTTGCACATAGTGTGTAAAGAATAAATGTTTTTGAATTAATTGTACGCCTAGAATTCTCTTTATATTGTGATTTATGTTGCAAAATTATTCTAATGACAAGAAGTTTTTATATGCTTCTGATAAACTACAATTCTTTCTATTATCAGACTATGACAGAAAAGGTAGAATCATATTGCTAGCAATAGTAATGATTTTAAGCCCAGATGTCTGTAATCATTGTTTCCACTACGTTGCTCTAAGTACATTCTAAATCTCTATTTTAAGCTGTCCCCTTGTTTCACTGTTTTGATAGTAAAAATAGTTAATTACAGTACATTTTCTAAGCATTCCTCATATTTTACTTTAAACTTAGAATTTCTTATGTAAATATACTATTGTAAACATGCTACATTTAATCTTTTTTTTCTTTAGACTCTTACCATTTTCTTTATGGATTAAAATTAACTAAGATCTGGATCTTACCAAAATATTTTGTTATATTATCACTTATTTTGAAGCACTGTGGCATTGTATATTTATCAGATAACCAAGGTTACACGTGTACTTTGGAAGTTTAAGAATAATTTCCCCTACGTGCTGATCAGAATTAAGAAATGGAACTCACTTCTTCCCTTCATTCTTTCTAATCAGTTCTACCATTAGGTAGGAGCATTTAACTTCCTGTTTATTTGTAGGACAAGATTGTATTGGCAGGATCAAGCAGGAGATTAGTTCCCTTTGCAGTATATATTCCTTAGAGGAATACTAACTAACCCTCATTAAGATGGAAAACACTTAAAACTGTAATTCAGAGACGCTGTATTGCCTCATCAGCTAAAATAAATAATGAGAAGGACTTTCTGGAAAAGAGGTTTACTGGAGTTAAGTGACTAGAAGGAAGTACTTCTAAGTTTAGCCTTAACCTCTACAATGTGATTTAAAACTAGGAATTACAGAACTTTTGAGGGAAAAAGGAGGGGGGCAGGAAAATACATTTATGTATTACTAATGGATTGAATACAATGACAATCTCCTGCTAAAGTAAAAAGATTTAATGAAACCACACATAACATTAGGAACAAAAAGGAAGGAGGGATGAATTCAGTGTATGATTATCAAAAAGTTACTATATGCCAGGTAGTATGTGAAATATTAGAGACCAGAAGAATTATTGAATATAATTCCTGCTAGCAAGTCCCTCATAATCTGATCACATGAACAAGGGTTTTATAGAGGATAATAGTAATTCACTGTGAAATTTTAGAAGATCCATGAATGAAAATGCATCCAGTCTATACTTAGTTTAAAATTTACAGTGTACTATGTTCAAAAGGATTTTAGGTAGCTATTAACCCATCAGGACATTTGTCTTTAAAATTCAAGTAATTGCTAGTTCAAATAAATGTGTATTCCATTTGATTATGTATTCCTTGATTGGATAATTTTAGGTTTCTGTGTAGCCTGAACTTGAATGGTATTTATTGCTTTAGGGATTATAAGTAATTTTTTAGTTTTTTTTTTTATAATTTTGTTTTACTTCTTTTGAGGAAAATTTAAAGAATTATCAATGCATAAGAGGAACAAGACCCTATTTTTTTGTTTTAATCACAAGATGTATCCACTGATAATTTATATAGCTAGAAGTCGTAATGACTTTCTTTCTTCCCCTTTATGTGTTCTACTATTTATTTCAACAGAAACAGATAAAACTAAAACAATCTTTTACCTGTATTTCTGATGGAGTACAGAAAGAGAGTGGTAAACTGCATTTTATGTAAAAAAAAAAAAAATAATGTACGATAAAGTATGCAAGATATTATATCAGATTAATTAGTTTACATTTTTTATAATAAAATACTGAATTCCTCTCTATTAGGCTGTCAATTTTTTTTTTATCTTTAAGTAAACAATATCTGGAAATAAAGGAAGGAATATCTGGGTGATGCAAACAGTTGAAAAACTCAGCTGATAACCAAAAGTTTGGAGGTTCAAGTCCATTCAGAGGCATCTAGGAAGAATGAGCTGGTAATCTACTCACAAAAATTCAGTTATTGAAAACTGAAATGCAAGTGTACAGCTCTCCTTTGACAAATGTGGGATCACCAGGAGTTAAAGTTAACTAGATAGCAACAGATAGTACTGCTAGACTAAAGGAAGAACAATTTCAGATTATTTGAAGTTTAAAATTAATAGACCTTAACTAGTATTTACCTCAAGAAGTAACAATATTTAGCTAATGATATAAATCACTGAATAATTGAATTTTCATCCTTTTATTGGTTTTATTTTATCTCATTTACGTTCAAAAATCGAAATTTAAGTGCATATGCATGTAGAAAGGGATACATTACCTTTATACATTATCCATATGTGTTTGAATATGCTATGACATTTAATACCTAAATTTTTCTGCTGTTTAAGGGAAGCAATGCCTTTAAAACTATTTTCCGTAAATACAAGGATCTTTCAAAACTATAAAACACTTTTTAGGTATAGTCGTGAATTTTCACACTATTGTCCTGTAAAATAATACTTGTTAGAAATAACCCTCATAGTCATTGTCATTATCTGGTATATCTGAAAACATAACATAACTGACCTTGATTAAAGATTTCTGATTGCATTTTAGCAAAACAGTACAAGTCATCTCCTTTCATGAAAATTTCATTATGTCTCCCATTGTGAGACATTGACTCTCTACTTGCTTCTTTTCTTTTTTTTTTTTTCTTCTTTAGTAATACTGTAAAGCAATTTAGTAATAGTAAGGATTGTGAGGATGTTGCAGGACTGGGCACTGTTTTGTTCTGTTGAACATGGCAGTCAGTGTGAGTTGGAACCCTCTTGACAGCACTTAACAACAAAAACAACAACATATAGCAATCAAGGAACCAAATACTTCTGGATCAGTCTTGCAATGTCTGTGAATATTGGATAAATAATTTAATTTAGATTGATCATAATTATACTTTCTCAACCAAAAAATACTACCTATAATCTGAGGATATTTAATTTTATGATTTTAGAATGTATAGTGCAGGTTTTAGCATAGTGGCTAAGACACTTGCCTGCTAACCAGACGGCTGGCGGTTCAAACCCACCAGCCACTCCTCGGAAGAAAGGTTGGGCAATCCTACTTCCGTAGTGATACTGCCTCGGAAACCCAAGGAGGGGTCGCTATGAGTCAGGTTTCACTCGACGGCACATAACAACAACAACAACAAATTAAATCACATTTAAATGATTTAAACTGTTACTCTCTGACAACAAATAATTATGCAAAACACCATTCATACAACACTTATTATATAGCTATGAAGATACCTGCAAACAAAAGGCTTAAATAAACATCTCCCATTTCAGTTTTTATTTTATTTTCTATTTATTTTTATTTTCCATGTTTAATTTTATTTTATATAAAATATTTCCTTTAGAGTAATGACAAAATTCCTAACAAATCACTGTTGATAAGCAATAAGTCCTAATTAGATTGTAGTGTAGTTCAAAGGGACAATATGTTTTTAAATTTGGCTTCAAGATTACAGCCATTTAATCCTGCTTCCCTTTATGTTTCTTCACCTTTAGCCATGATTTTTTAAACTGACAAATGAAGATATTAATATTATAATAACATTTGCCATACTTCTTTGCCAGTTAAATAAAATAATGTTGATAAAGTGCATGGGATATTATAAAGGCACCATAAATGTTTATTCTATTGTGAAGAAAATAAAAATAGCATAAAAATTGTAATCATCACTGTCTTTTTTTTTGACCCTACAGAATGGTGGGAGGGAACTTCAGTCGAGATATTATCCCGTATGTGATCTTCCAAAGGGAGAGGGTCAAGCTATCTGATTGTACTTTCTATGTTATTATAATTTAAGTTCAAGAGCAATGACAGCACAGTATAACATACAGTATGTTTCTCAGTGAGAAGAGAATTTATGTTTGAGTTTACCTATGAGCTCTTGTTACTGGGTCTAATTTTAGAAAGTATAAATAAAATATATTCATAGTGAAAAAGATTTTAGTTTTCTACAATCATATGTATAATCATGATAATCCCTTGTCATTGGGTCTAAAGCTAATAATAAAGCAATTATGTACTTGCCAATCATATTTTATTGTTAAAAATGCTTTGCTTTGATACAATTTAGATATGTCATTGAAAACAATTTCCTCAGAACTCCATTTCCCTCAACTATCAAAATTTTATCATCTTCTAACTGAAAACTCCTTTGTAACTCATTCTCTTCTCTTTATACTCAAAAGGAGTTTTCTTAATCTTTCCCTGCAGATCACACTAATTATACCTAAATTTGAATTTATTTAATCACCACTGGTTAATTGCCCAATCTGTATTTTGAGGAACTATGCTAACTGCTTACAATTGTCATTAATATAGGCATACTTATTGTCCTCTCAAAAGTAAGTCTAACTGTGGGGAAGGGAGGAGGTTCAGACAATCAGATAAAATGTATAAATAAACATACAGTATAAATGTGTCTCAACAGGAGAATTTTGAACAGACCAAAGGGATATTGTATGATTTAAAATCAGGAAAGATGTGCATCAGGGTTATATCCCTTCATCATACTGGTTCAGTCTTTGTGCTAAGCAAATAATGCAAAACCTGGAATTTATGAAGAATGTGGTGTGAGGATTGAAGGAAGACTCATTAACATCTTGCCATAAGCAGATGAAACAATCTTGTTTTCTAAAAACGAAGACAATTTGAAACAATCATTGAAGGAGATCAAAGACTGCGGCCTTCATTATGATTATACCTCAACACACAGAAAACAAAAATTACTCACAATTGGACCAATAAGAACCATCATGATAAGTGGAAAAATTATTGAAGTTGTCAAGAATTTCATTTTACTTGGATCTACAATCAATGCCCAGAGAAGCAGCAGTCAAGAAATCAAATAGCATACTGCATTCAGCAAATCTATTGCAAAAGACTCCTTGAAAGTGTTAAAAATGCAAAGATGTCACTTTGAGGATTAAAGTGTACCTGACCCAAGCCTTGGTATTTTCAATAACCTTATGAGTGAAGGCTGGACAATCAATAAGGAAGACCTAATTGATGGATCTGAATTTTTTTATTGGTGAAGAATATTGAATATACCACATACTGACAGAAAAATGAGGAGTTCTCGTGGCATAGTGGTTAAAACATTTGGCTACTAACATTTGGTAAAAGTTCAGCAATTCAAACCCAACCCACAAGCCATTTGGTAGAAGAAAGATGAAGCAATCTATTCCCATACAGATTTACAGCCTTGGAAACCCTATAGAGCAGTTCTACTCTGTCTTAGAAGGTCACTATGAGTCACAGTTGACTCTCCAGTAGTGAGTGTTTTTTTTTTTTTTTTTTTTTTGGTTTGTGATCCAGAAGAATGAATAAAACTGTCTCAGAAGAAGCATGGCCAGATACTCCTTAGAATGGAGTATTAGAGAAACTTCGGCTCACTTGGTTTGGACATGCTCTCAAGAGTGACCAATCCCTGGAGAAGGACTTCATGTTTGGTACAGTAGAGGGTCAGTAGAAAAGAGGAAGACCCTCAAGGAGATGGGTTGACACCCTGACTGCAACAATGGGCTCAAACATAGCAATGATTGTGATGATGGCACAGGACCGGGTAGTGTTTGGTTCTCTTGTACATAGGGTCACTATGAGTTGAAAATGACTCAGTGGTACCTAACAGCAACAACAACACAAGCATGCAACCAAGCAAACCTTGAAAGGTCATAGAAGGCTTATGAAGGGTGTTCATCTTGACTGCGGTTTGAAAGTTGGGTTGATACTGAGCAGGTGAAGGAGTCAAAATGGAAATTGTGGTTCAGACAGAGGAAAAATCATGAGGAGAGAGAAAGAGTGAAGGAAACTTGAGGAATAAAATTATGGCAAAAATATACAGCTGCTGTTTGGGTGATGGTGCATACATACAGGGAAGTTACAGATGAAGAATTAAGAAAGATCATTTTGTAAATCATTTTAAAGAATTGGGTAACTATAATTGATCTAGGAGCTCTGGCAGTGTAGTACCTAAGGCTTGTGACTGCTAATCAGAAAGCTGGTGGTTCAAATCCACCAACCACTCCCCAGAAGGAAGATTGGGCAATGTACTTCCATAGTGATACTGCCTCAGAAACCCAAGGAGGGTTGCTATGAATCGGATCCGATTTGAGGACAGTGAGTTTTTTTTTTTTTTTAATTTGATTCAGCAATCCCATTACTAGGCATATATCCTAAAGAAAAGAGAGACAGGACACAAACAGGTACACCTATGTTCATTGCAGCACTGTTCACAATAGCAAAGAGATGGAAATAACATTTAAGTGACCATCAACCCAGGAAAGGATAAACAAACTGTAGTGCATATACACAATGAAATACTATGTAACCCTAAAGAATAATGTTGTTGTTGTTGTTATGTGCCGTCGAGTCAAACCCGACTCATAGCGACCCCTCCTTGGGTTTCCGAGGCGGTATCACTACGGACAAACCTGCCAGCCGTCTGGTTAACAGGCAAGTGTCTTAGCCACTATGCTACCAGAGCTCCCAAAGAATAATGTAGAATCTGCAAAACACTACCCTAATGTGGATGAACTGGGAGGACATCATGCTGAGTGAAGTAAGTCAATCACAGAAGGAGAAATAATGTATTAGTTTACAATTGTAAGAAGTCAAGAAAATGTTTATACACAGAAGGAAATTTTCTTTCTTCATTACCTGGGATGGGAGGGGAAGGGAGAGGGAGGGGAGGCTAAATTCTTAGATACCAAAAAAAAAAGTCAAACTCACTGCCTTCAAGTCAGATCCAACTCATAGTGACCTCTTCTTGGGTTTCCAAGGCCGTATAACTATGGAAATAGATTGCCCAATCTTCCTTCCAAGGAGTGGCTTGTGGGTTTGAACTGCCAGCCTTCTGGTTAGCACTCAAGTGCCTTAGGTCCTATGCTACCAGAGCTCCCATACACATACACACACACACACACACACACACGTATACATATATACAATGTATATACCTATATAAGTATATTCATATATGCATATATGTATACATGTATATGTATATATGTGTATATGTATATTGCATCTGTGTGTATACATATATATACATTTATACACATATATACATATATGCTTATAAATATAGATTATTAGTGGTTACCAAGGTACCAAGGCCAGGAGTATGTGCGGGGGGAGCTTTTGTTTGTGAGCCATTGGGTATATGATAATAGTGGTGTTATATTTTGGAAAAAGATAGTGATAATGGTAGCACAACATGAAAAATGTTATTAATATCCCTGAGTTGTAAATAAGGAAGTTGTTATGTTGACAAATGTCTTGTTGTTTATGTTTTCACCATAATAAAAGTGAAAAAAAAATGGAGTTGGGGACAAAGGGCACAATTACCTAAGTGGAGGTAAATGAGTTAAGGACTAGCTTTAATGTTTTAGTAATATAACTCTAGTAAGAAAAGGATTAGAGAGGCATGTGGGTGTTAGCAAAACCAGTTATAAAACTATTACAGTAATGCAAACTAGAAGTGAACACGTATGATGGGGATATAGAATGAGCCCTTGATATAACAGAGGGGATGGAGAGAGAGTCATTTATTTGATTCTTAGGAGGAAAAAGCATAGAATTTAGACGTTGATTTGATATGTGCAATGAGTGGAATAAGGAAGGTAGGCAAAGGTAAGAATGGGGTTAAATAAGTAAGTTGATAGAAGCATTTACTGAAATAAGGAAAGCATAAATATAAAAAAAGAGAATTAGGAGAAAAGATATTTCATTTAGTTTTGAGAATATAGAGTTTTAGTTGACAGAGTTATTGGTTTCAAAAGAGATGGGCTTATGCCAGTTGATCTGCCTTTCACAGTGAGTTACCTTACTTGATCGTAAGCAATCCACGAGGGAAGAAATAACATTTTAATAATATCTGTGGTCCACTGGTAGCATAGTGCCTAAGGCACTTGACTGCTGACCAGAAGGCTGGCTGTTCAAACCCACCAGCCACTCCTTGGAAGAAAGGTTGGGCAATCTACTTCCGTAGTGATACTGCCTCGGAAACCCAAGGAGGGGTCGCCATGAGTCTGGTGTGATTCGATGGCAAACAACAACAACAACAACACTGCCATTTCAAACCATATTACAGTATTTTCCACATTGAAGGCAATCAATAATATTTAGTCATTTTTTTTTTTGATTTTCCACATTAGGAACCATGTTGTTGTTAGGTCTGGTACAGTCAGTTTCATCTCATAGTGACACTATATGCAACAGAACAAAACACTGCTTGGTACCTCGCCATCCTCAAAATTGTTGTCATTCTTGAGCCCATGATTGCAGGTACTGTGTCAATCAATGTCATTGATGGTCTTCCCCTTTCTCACTGACTTGCTACTTTACCTAACATGATATCCTTCTCCGGGGACTGAACCCTTTTCACAATATAGCCAGAATAGCAGAGATGAAGTCTGGCTGTTCTCCCATCTAAAGAATATTCACAACTTACTTTTTCCAAGAAATATTTGTTCATTCTTCTAGCAATCCATGGTACATTCAATATTGTTCACCAACACCCCAATTAACATGTGCCAACTCATCTGTGGTCTTTCTAATTCATAGTCCAGCTCTCACATGCATATGAGGCTATTGTAAATACCATGGCTTGGGTCAGGCACATTTTAGTCTTCAAAGTGACATCTTTACTCTTTAACACTTCAAATAGGTCTTTTGCAGCACGTTTGCTCAGAGCAATATATCATTTTATTTCTTGACTGCTGCCTCCATGTCTGGGCAAACTACTTCCATAGAGATACCACCTCAGAAACCCAAAGAGGGGTCACTATGAGTCAGAACCTACTTGATAGCAGTGAGTTGGTTTTTTGGTTTACTTCCATGTGCATTGGTTCTGGATTCAAATAAAATTGAATTTTTGACAACTTCAATCTTTTCTCCATTCATCATAATTTTGCTTATTGGTCCAGTTGGGAGGATTTTTGTTTTCTTTATTTTTAGGTGTAATCCATACTAAAGGCTGTCTTTGATCTTCATCAGTAAGTGCTTCACGTCCTCTTCACTTTCAGCAAACAAGGTTGTGTTGTCTGCATATCACAGGTTATTAATGAGTCTTCCTCCAATTCTGATGTTACATTCTTCTTCATATAGTACAGTGTTTCATATTATTTGCTCAGTATACAGATTAAGTATAATGAAAGTATACAATCCTATTGCCTACTTTTCCTGATTTTAAACCATACCCCTTGTTTTTGACCGACTGCCTCTTGGTCTATGTACAGGTTCCTTACGAGCACAATTAAGTGTTCTGGAATTCTCATTCTTTGCAATGTTATCCATAATTTATTATGATTCAAACAGTCAAAGGCCTTTGCCTAATCAATAAAATATAGATAAACATCTTTCTGGTATCCTTTGCTTTTAGCCAAGATCCATCTGACATCAGTAATGATATCCCTTGTTCCAGGAGCTTTTCTGAATCCAGCTTGAATTTTTGGCAGTCCTCCACAAATGTACTGTTGTAACCATTTTGGAATCTTCAACAAAAGTTTACTTATCTATTATATTAATGATATTTTTTGACAATTTCCTCATTCTGTTGAATCACTTTTCTTTGGAATAGGCACATACATGGATCTCTTCCAATCATTTGTCCAAGTAGTGCTCTTCCAAATTTCTTGGCATCAACAAATTAATGGTTCCATCTATTCAAACTTCTAATGGGTATTCAGTCATTTCCTGGAGCCTTGTATTTCACCAGTTCTTTCAGTGAAGCTTGGATTTCTTCCTTCAATACCATTGATTCTTGATTTTATGCCACCTCCTGAACTGTCTGAACATCAACCAATTCTTTTTGGTGCAGTGACTGTTTATTCCTTCCATTTTCTTTTGATGTGTCCTGCATCATTCAATATTTCGCCCATAGAATCTTTCAATATTGCAACTTGAGGCTTGAATTTTTTCTTCAGTTCTTTCAGCTTG